>NW_007726278.1:0-26466 GCF_000696425.1 Galeopterus variegatus | reverse complement strand
AAAAAAAAAAAAAAAAAAAAAAAAAAAAAAAAAAAAAATGATGTTTTCAGAGAACTTTTAAATGGTTAACTTGAATCATTAAACATATTTTTTGGAAAGTACCACGAATTCTCTAGGTTGATAGAAAGGGATGATGTGCAAATGAAATCGTACTGTTTTCGAGGTGAAAGCTATGTTTAGAGGTCATCTGGTCCAGCTTCCTAATTTTATAGAGGAAGATGAGGTCCATCATGCGTAAGCAATTTGTGGTCATACAGATAGTTTTAGAGACAAGAACAAAATCTAGTTTACTAACTCCTGGTCCAGTGGATTTTCCACTGACTATAGTAAATAATTGAATTTACTTTGTTTATACTTGTATTTCATCTACTATCTTTACAGACCATGGTAATCAGATAATAGCAGAATATAAAGCATCTATTTGTACCATGGATCTCCTCCCTGCTTGTATATTTCATTGGTCACAGGCCAGTTTGTAGGTGAAATTGACATTCATGTTTTCACAAGCCAAGAAAGGAGTTCTGCATTTCTGTTTAAGGGGTATTAGGGTGAAAGGGAGAAAGAAATAAGAAGCAAGAATTATAAAATTAATCTAAAAAAGACCTAAAATAGTAACTTATTTAAGATTTAATTTAGTAGGCAAATAATGTTATTTAAGGGATGGAAGATCATGGTTTTATGTGTACTTTGGTTAAAATAATTATGTAGCTTGAGAAAAAAGCTTCCCAAGCCTATAACCTAAAATTTGTTAACTTAGAATAAACTCTGTTAATCTAGGTCATTTTACATTTCAGGCTGCTTTGCCTTGGCTAAAATAAATATTGAAACAGCAACTTGGTTCAAATTGTATTGTTATGGAAAGAGTTACATTTATAAGATTGTTTAGAGGATTTATTTAATCTGTCATTCTAACATATTGCTGTTTTCTTAAGTAGAAAGCAGAACTCCTATGGTGATAGCAGAGGTGCCATAATATTTATAGTATATTAGATTCATTTATAAACTATTATACTAGCTAGAACTTACAGGATATTTAATCTCTTAGGTTAACTCCTTGTTTCCCAGACTCTTACTGTGTTCATTTTGCCATTTTTATTTTCTTATTGTTTTAAGAACCTCATAATGTATAATGAAAGATTATTCATTTTTACCAGAAGATTATAAGTAATTGTTATGTGATTTTTGTTTGTTTTTTGTTTTTGAAACTGAAAATGTATGTACTTGACTGACTTCTTTGGAGGTGATTTTTGTGAACAACCAATTAAGCAATTAAGGTATCAGGTTTTTAAAAGGACTTTATTAGTCCTCCACTGAAAACTCAGAGAGGTAAAGATTCCTGATAATGTTGATTTTTTTTTTTTTTCCTGGAAAAGTTAATATATATATTGGGTGACTTGAGTAAACACATTGGTGTTGAGATTTCATAGTGTGTAAGAGTTGGCATGAGAGAGGAGGTATCACCAATAGTAGATGGACAATTTCTTGAATTGGGGATAGTCACATTTTATAAATTCCATATTATTGTCTAGAGTTTCATTGCTGGAGAAGAGGAGGGCTGAAGATTATTGGCTCTGGAGACTCCACAGGTTGGGTGGTGGGGATGGGCTCCTTTGGTAGGCATGGAGAACTTCATTCAATGGAGTGGGTTTCAGAATAGCTCCCAGAATTTGAGAGAATCACAGATGTTTTTTCATGGCTTCAGTTGTTAGGCATTGTTTTTTAAAAAACTGACTTCTGTCCTTATAATGTGGAGTCTTGGCATCTTGGATATTCTCTACCTTGGGAAGTAAGCCCCAAGCCAGTCTTACCCCCCAATCTCCTGAGCACCTCATTGGGAGAATCGGCATATTCCAGTGAGCATTGCATTTTATGTCAGGAAGACTGGGTTCTGCCTGTGGTACTTACTCTTTCGTGGTCTTGGCCTGGTGCCTATGTTTGGCACCTGCACAATGAGGGAGGCACTAACCAGCCCCAAGTTGATTTAGGCTGTAGAGTTGATTCCTTTTTGACCAAATAATTTGGCCTGGTGTAGTTCTGGAGCTCATTTCCATCTGCAGTGGCCTTTGGGAGGGGTGGGGGCAGAGGCCAGATGGAAACTAGTCTTCTCTGCCCCCAGGCTTCCCTTGTGATCTTTTCCCACATGATATGGCCAGGGCATGTTGCCCTGGAGCCTTGTGAGGATTCAGTGTTCTCTTTTAGTGGAGGATCTTAGCAGATCTTGAGTCATTTTTGAGTTCTTAACGATGACAGTAGCAGAGAAAAATGCGGTGCTATTACAATTTTTTAAAGCACTCATGCTGTAGTATTCAGTAGGTCCCTTGTCATTAGTCATTAGTTCGCTCAAAAAACATTAAATGATAAACACTTAGTTAAGACACTGACCTTGTCCTCAAGGAGCATGGAATCTAGAGGGGAAAAAGGAGCAGAGGAGGGATCCAGGGAGCTTTTGTGTCACTATCCCTTTTGAGAATCCTCTGCCACTTTGACCATTTTGCATCCTGGAATGAAGAAGGGAGGCTGTGACTAGTTGGATGGAGTCAAGTTTGTAGGAAATTGCTGAGACTGAAGTCAGCTTTCTGGGAAGTAGAAACATACCAGGACCTACCCATCTATTACTCTGCCTTCAGAGATCCAGACATGGATCAAACATGAAGCTTGATGTGGTTGTTGCTTGCGGGAGTAGTGATAGAATGTTTCTCTTGTGAAGAAGATATTGGGTACGGACAGAGGAAACTGCAATCAGTGATAAGAATGCAGTGAGAATTGTTGGTCAGGGCTCCAGGGAACTGGCTGGCAAGGTGGGAGGGGAGGCTTTCGATTTTTATGGTAATATAGCCTGTTAATACCTTCTAACGAGTCCTAAAATTAAGATTTTTTTTTTTTTTTTTTTTAGCTAGACACAGGTAATATCCTTTTAAGGTAACTAGGGAAAACAGGGCATTTAAGAGATTTATTTCTCTTGGCATCTGGAATATGATCCCTAGGTGCAGAGATCCCCCAAATATGCAGGGATTTGGATCTTGGTTATGTCCTTAATTAACTCCAGAAGCCATATTAAACTTGTTAAACAATATAGTATCATATTAACATATTAAATCTATGTTAAGTAATATACTAACATATTATTGTGGTCCTTTACGTGCCATAGTTGAGGGTGCAAGAACTGAAAAAGCCTCTGCTTTCTTTAGAATTGAAAATGAAACCAGTTTTTGTGGAGCCCCAGATTAAAAATAATCTGAATTGATTGTGAGAACTGAGCATGAAAAGAAAATTCGTTTTTTTATGTAAAACTGCTAGTGACTTTAAGCTCCATGGAACACAGATTTGCATGGCACTGTTGCTTGGGGTTTTAGCGATTGTAAAATATACTGAATACTTAACTTGGGGGCTTTTGGGAGCTAGGTCACATCCTGCTGAATGCAGTTGGGCTAATGATAGCATAATTGGTAAGAGTACTGGTCTTGGTTTCTAGAAAAGTGCCAAGAAACATCTTCATTCATAAGACACTAAAACTGTTTTTTTTTTTTTTTAAATGAAGATACATGCACTTGGATTAGGTTTTGTGGTTTTTAAAAAAAAATTTTTTTGTTTTGCTTTCTGCTATTAAGAACATGCGTGGATCATGCTAATAATCTCTTGGGTAAAGAAATGAGCAAGTATTGGACACTAAATATGCATGCACATATATTTTTATAGATGCTTGAAAGCTGTTTCTCATATATATCTGAATGGATAGGTTTTTTTGGTGGCTGGCCAGAATGGGTAGATTTTTAATTTCACAGTGCATCAGTTAAGTGAATACACTTGTTGCTTCCTTACTATGTGCCAAGCAGAATCCCTGCTATTTGCCAACTGCTGTTCTAGGTGTTTTGGGGAACCAGGATGAATAAGACAGATCCTGCCCCACTTTACTGACAAACTAACAGGGGAGAGAAGATAGCAAAATAAGCTATATACATGTCTAAATAGAAGATTATATCATTGGAAAGTTATAAGTAAAGCATGAAAGGGGCGTCAGGAGAAAGATTACCTCTATTTGAGGGAATCAGAAAAAGCTTAATGAGGGAGATGGCATTTTGAGCTGAAAGTAGACTTGAGAGATGAAAATTATTCTGGATAGAGAGACATGTAGGAGTGAAGTCCTTGAGGAAGGAAAAATCATGGGATGTACATGGAAACAGTGAGTAGTTGAATCTGGTGAAATGTAGGAAGAGGTAGGGGTACATAGATTTGTGTTACCCAAGTAGTGGGGAGGGTGGTCAAGGGGCAGGTTGTGGAGTGTTGACTTTATTCTTTGTTGTAGGTTTTTGAGCTGGACATCCCCAGGATCAGCGCTTTGCCTTGGGAATACAGTGACTGTCTTTGGAGTTTGGTGGCTCGGGCATGGATTGGGGCAGAGAGCTGGGGGTTTAGATATTACTTAGGAGACTTTTGCCATAATTTAGGCAATAGGTAATAAGGAGGGCATGAAGTAATGTGTAAGTTATGTGTAAGAAGTATTTTGAGATTGTTGATGGGTATTTGAACCTGGTTAGATTAGGGTATATATTTATTCCATAAATATATGAATAATCCTCTCTCACACCAGCCCACGATGAGCTTGGAGCTCCCTGGCAAAGTGAGACTGGGAAGTAGGAGGCATTAAGTGTAGCCTTAGATTTCAGGCGTGTGTGACCATGACTGGGAGGGAGATGTTGCAGAAATCTAACACCCATGCCTGTTACAGTCTTTGAGGAGAGTGTAGAATTTATCTGGTCCCTTGCTTTCAGATACTTTCAGATAAACCATTGCAGACAGATTCCCATCTCATTCCCATTATAAACCACTAGCAGAGAGAAAGGGATTAGCAGTAAGCTATTAGGGGCTTTCATTTTTTAGAGTGTTTAGGGTAGAACAGACAGCTTTAAAAACCATCTATCTAGTCCTCTTTAAAATACCTGGTCATCATCAGTGTGCATTAACCATGAGGCCCAGCCAGCTGTCTTTTCTACCACCATGTCTTCAGAGCTGACATTTTTACTTCATATAAGTTTTCTGGCACCTTCATTCCACTTTCCTCTTTTAAGGGAAGAATGAAAGAATCCTTTAAAAATGGTAGGCTCATAAACAATTATTTAGAGACAGGATTTACAGTTAGGTACTTTATTTTGTTATCCTTTTTGTGCATGTTTCTATAGTTTACTTGTTCTAGGTAAGGGAAAATAAATGTGACTGTGTTGTGCAGCAGTTCACTGGGGCCCCAGTTCATTTTTGGATGTGAGCTTCTTTAACATTTCCAAATACAGGCTAAGTCATTGCATAGACTGATAAATTATAGATAGAGAAGTGTTCTCAGTTTTCCTCTTCTTGGATTTCTTTGCTTCATGTGACCATAGATCTCTCCTCTGAAACTCCATCTTCCTTTGATATCCAAACACTGTTATTACTGCCTGGTTATTAATCAATATGGTGACAGTGGTTATAATGATACCTGGGATTTTTTTTTCTTTTTTTTTTTACATCATTCTCTGTTTTCCCTTTCAGCTTCCTATCGTATTCATCCCCTAGAAGAATGGGTACCAGATGTTCTCCCCCTTTCACCTTTCAGAGACTCATTCCCAAGCCTTTATTTCTAGTCTTGCTCAAGACATTTGTGAGGTTAGGAGAAAGCTAGTTGATGAAGGAAAATGAGAGTTTATCCCACGTGGAAGAATAAGGAAGCCTTCAGAATGGAGAAGCCTAGTAAGAAGTGAGGACATGAAGGTGTTGAGCTTCCATTTCATGTTGTAAGGAAATGCCCTCAACGTGAGATCTACAGCAGGAGTTGGTCTGTGAACTGTTTATAACTGACCTACAACGAGATAAGTCCAGATATTGAGAGTAAGTGTTTAGAGGCTTGTAACAAATTGACAGGGTAACTTTAATTCTGTTGAATCAAATTAAAAAATTGGGTTTTATATTTTGTATGTCTTTGTTTTTTATTTTATTTATGAGTCATTGTTAGTAGAAGTAGGAGAGAGGGGCCGGCCCGGTGGTGCACTGGAGAGTGCGCCGCTTGGGCGCTCCCGCCGAGGGTTCATTGACAGGGTAACTTTAATTCTGTTGAATCAAATTAAAAAATTGGGTTTTATATTTTGTATGTCTTTGTTTTTTATTTTATTTATGAGTCATTGTTAGTAGAAGTAGGAGAGAGGGGCCGGCCCGGTGGTGCACTGGAGAGTGCGCCGCTTGGCGGCGCTCCCGCCGAGGGTTCAGATCCCATGTGGTGACTGGTTCCCGCTCACTGGCTGAGCGCGGTGCGGGCGCAACACCGAGGGTTGCGATCCTGTTACCGGTCAGTAAAAAAAAGACAAAAAGGAAAAAAAAAAAAAAAGAAGTAGGAGAGAGTGGAGAAAGTGCACCTTTACCACATGTAGCTTGAGAAGCCCTGTTGTTTGTGGAGGTGGTAGTTGGGGAGTGTTTTATTCGAAGTGGTAGTTTGGGAGGAGATATAAGGGGTGCTCAGGTTGGGAGGCAGGTAGGTACTCCTTTTAGCACGCGAGGCAAAGGGAGCCTTAATGGCATGGAGTCTTGTGACCTGAGGATGGAGAAAGGTGTTTGGACATGTGGACACCCATACCCAGCCGAGGCCTAGCCTTCACATAGGCCTTTTCCTAATTCTGTCCCTTGACTGACAGTGGCTGGTTTGTCTTCCTGCAAAGTTGGTGTCACAATGGTTACCCAGCCAATATTCACACCAGTAGAACAGATTCTGAGACTCTGGGCAGGCAACTTCATAATTCTCTCTCTTTTCTGCCAAAGAGACAAGTTATTAAACCACTGGACCTTCGCAGTCCTTGGCTGCCTGCCAGCAGAATATTTGGGGAGAGAGTGGGACCAGCTTTTGTTTCTCTTGCCTTCTGTGTAGCCTTGGGGTGGATTCTGAGGGGATGTTTTTTCCCTCGCAGGACTAACCCATTGGTATTGAGAAAGCAGGAAAGCGAGTTTTCCTGTTACGAGCAGGGAACAAAAAACAGAAAAGCAGGCAGCGGATGAAGATATCCTGTTGGGGAAGGATTGTGGGGTGCATGCAGACAGATGAGCCTCATTCTTTCCCCGTCTTTAAGGAAAACCAGAGATGGGAAGGAAGTCAGTCACTGCAGGCCGAGGCAAATGGTTTTCCTTTGATTTATGGTGCTTAATAAGAAGGTTTAAGTGTATGCTTTGTGATTTAAAAACTTGTCAGACCAGAGTTCTATAACACAGTACAAATTAAAAAAACAAAAATTTTTGTTTGTTTGTTTTGTTTCCCATGAGGTCATTCTAAGTTTGCCTGGGAGGGGGCAGTGAGCTGTAAAAGTTAATGTAAACTTTATGCAAGTTTTATTTATTTTTAAGTTTAAAATCACTTAAAGATGGCAAAATTCTTGCTGAGTTAGATTTATAAAAAGATGGCTTGTCCTATGTTCTTAGGGGACCATTCTTTGGTACTTTTAAAAAAAGAACTAACTTTTTCTTCTCTTACTACAAGAATAATACATGTTTATTGCAGGAAAATTAGAAAGCACAGACAACTGAACAGTATAGGAATGGGGTAGAAAGACATGGAAACGGAAGATTAGAGTGTGGTGTGGTGAGAGGGAAAAGCAGGGTCTTCTGGGGGCAGTAGTGGTTGCAAGAGGGTCAGGGAAAACCTCTTTGTGACCCCCAGGCCCATGGGAAGCTGTCTTGCCTAGATGACACACCTTCTGTTGTGACTTTATACCCTTTGAAGCTGGCCTCCCCAGGCTGCCACGGGTCTAGATCTGATCACTTTCTAATTTGTGTAATGACAAGTCGAAAGGCCAGTTGACTCGCTGCATTTCACGTCTCATCAGTGAAGGGGAAGGAGTGCTAGGCAGGGAGAGTCTCGGAAGAAAGACAGGTGTATGTCAAGGAGTGAGTGGTGTGTGTGTAAATCTTTGAGAATCTTGGCTGTGAGGGAGATAAAGAGAATATAAAAGAGAAGATGCAGAACAATAAAATAAAATCTTTTTTGCGGGGAGGAGGAATTGTGCAAGGGCCGCTGCCCTCCTTCATCCCCTCATTCCCTCATGCCCTCCCCTTCCCTTAACTTTTTGCCGTATTGATAGATGCTTAGGTGTTCTACGGAATGAAGAAACTTGGGCTCCACTGTTTTATCTCAGTAAACATTTATAGAGCAGCTGTCGCAGAGCATACTTGCAGTCAGTTTGAGCATATATAGGTAGTGAGAGAGATCCTTATAAATCATGGGATTAAACTGCCTTGGGCTTTTTTATCTGTAAAAACATATGTACTGTCACATCCACTAGTTAGTTATTTTATTATACATAATGAAGGATTAACATGTAAAGGAGAAAGTGGAGGCTTGAACTGGGTAATCTGTTGATTTGGTAACTCATTTATTTAACAAATATTCATTGGCTGTTGTTACATACCAGCCACTGGGTCAGACGTGGGGTTAGAGCTGTGTGTCACCATATGTAAAAATTGATCATAGACCTAAATGTGGATCTAAAACTATAAAACTCTGGAAAAAACCTAGGTGAAAATCTTCATGACTTTGGATTAGGCAATGATTTCTTAGCTATGACACCAAAAGCATAAGCAACAGAAGAAAAAATGGATGAATTAGATATCACCAAAATGAAAAACTTTTATGCTTCAAAGGACACTGTCAATAAAATGAAAAGACAATCCACAGAATGGTAGAAGATATTTACATCATATGTCTGATAAGGGACTTGCATCTACAATATATAAAGAATTCTTACAACTCATTAATAAAAAGACAACCCAATTAAAAAATGGGCGAAGAATCTAAACAAACATTTTTCTAAAGAAGATATACAAATGGCCAGCTAATAAGCATGTGAAAGATGTTCATCATAATTAGCCATTAGGGTAATACAAACCAAAACCACAGTGAGACACCACTTCACACCCACTAGGATGGCTAAAATATAAAGACAGGCAGTAATTCTTGTCTGTTGTTCTCATGTTGGTAAGGATGTGGAGAGATTTGAACTCTCATCTGTTGCTGGTGGGAGTGTAAAATGGTGCAGCCACATTAGAAAACAGTCTGGCAGTTCTTCAAAAAGTTAAATATAGTGTTATTCTATGACCTGGCAGTTCCACTCCTAGGTATATATCCAAGAGAATTGAAAACATGTTCACACAAAAACTTGTACATGGATGTTCATAGTAGCATTATGGATAATAGACAAAAAGTAGAGACAACCCAAATGTCCATAACAAATGAATGAAAAATATAGTATATCCATACAATAGAATATTACTCAGCCATAGAAAAGACTGATACAGGGGCCAGCCCGGTGGCGCACTGGATAAGTGCGCTGCTTGAGAAGCGCGGCGGCGCTCCCGCCCGAGGGTTCGGATCCCACATACAGACCGGTTCCCGCTCACTGGCTGAGCGAGGCACGGGAGCAATGCCGAGGGTTGCGGTCCCGTTGCAGGTCCCCGGTCCGGTGCGGGGGCAACACTGAGGGTTGCGATCCGTTGCCGGACACGGAAAAAGAAAAAAAACAAAAAAAAAAAAAAAAAAAGAAAAGACTGATACATGCTACTGCATGGATGAATCTTGAAAACATTATGTGAAGGGCAAGAAGCCAGACCTAAAAGGCCACATATTGTTTGATTCCATTCATATCCAGATTAGCTTAGAGACAGAGAGTATATTAGTGGTTGTCAGGGGTTGGGGGAAGGAGGAGGGCATGGGGTGTGGGTTTTTTTTTTTTTTGGAGCGAAGAAATTGTTGGGGTGGTTGCACAATCCTGTGGATATACTAAAATCACTAAACTACACTTTAAATGGGTGAATTTTGTGGTGTGCGAATTATATCTCAATAAAACTGTTATTAAAAAGTACAAACTTTTTAAAGATTTATTTTTTATTAGCATATTCATTGTTACAAATCATACTTATTCTTTATGCCCCTTATCCTATCTCCCCCTCCCCCTTTCCCTTTCCTTCCCCCTCCTCCTACTCGCTCTAATAACCCTAAATTTGTTCTCTCCATTGATAGATTAACTGCTTCTTTGTTGGTTTGTTGCCTAGATGATCTGTCCAGTACTGAGAAAGGTGTGATCAAGTCCTCTACTATTATTATGAATCAGATGCTTCTTTTATTACCCTGGAGGGTGTTTTGTGGAGAGAGAGGACCTATTCTTTTCTTTCTTTTCTTTTTTTTTTTTTAATCTCTGCTGGTGCCTCTCCTTGTGTCAATGCAGTTGAAAGTCTGGTGTGCCATCTGCATGGTGGCTGTGACTGCTGCTATAGAGACTAGCTGCTTTTGCGACAGCCATGGCAATTGTGGTGGCTATGGTGGGGTGCCCACGTGGAAATGGTGTTTTTGGTGTGCTCTTTACCTAATTGTGGCTGGGTTTGGCTTCCCTCAGCTCCATACCTCAGGACCCCCGCAGGGCCCTGGGGTGGTGGTGGCAGCTTGCCTAGTTATGGCTGGGTTCAGCTTCCCCCAGCTCCTTGCCTCAGGATGCTGGCTGGGGCCTGGGGCAGTGGTGAAAAAGTGCAAACTTTGTCCTGAGGTTGGTTGAGAGCCCCTGAAGGATTTAAGCAGGGCAGTGATATGGTTGGATTTGTGTTTTAGGAAGATCATTTTGGCTGCAGTGAGGAGTTGGCTTGGAAGGGGCAAGATTCAAGGCAGGGATCCCATTAAGAAACTGTTAGAGTAATACAGGCGAGTGACATTTGTGGTTTAAATCAGAGAAATGGCCGTGGGAATGACAGCAAGTAGACAGTTCCAAATACAGAACTCAACAGGGTTTGGTGATTGATTAGATGTGGGAGGGAGGGAGGAATTGAGGATGTTGCCTGTATGCCCAGCTTAAGCCATGAGTGGAAGAAAGAACAGGTCAAGGAAGAAAGGTGACTCCAGCATGTCCATGGCCACACCCACGAGATGTCCCTGGACCAGGCACGTAGAGGTTACAGAGCTCAGGAACCCAGAATCTTATTCTTGGGCTCCATTCCAGACATACCAAGCCAGAATTTCTGGTCATGGTGGGTCTACCTAAAATACGATTCATGCTGTGGGCATGCCTTGAAACCATAGTCATGGGTGTGATTTCCAATGGAGAGTGTGTAGAGATGAGAAGTGCATCACCATTTTTAGGCCAGTAGTGGAAGAGGAGATCTCACAGGAGTCTGGGCCCAGGCCAGAGAGATAAGATGCCTTCAGGAAGGTGGGGTATCAGGGAATCCAAGGGAAGAGTGTCTTAAGAGCAAGGAAGCATGCTGGGGTGTCATAAGCTTTTGAGAGGTCAAGTAAGGCAGGATATGAATGTTTGCATTGGATTTACTAACAAAGTGATGGCTTTGGTAAGGGCCATGGATGGTGCAGAGATGTCCCCAGAGCAGGGCTGGTATGTGGCTGACACACATGGCCCTTTGAGGGGTAGAGTCCTTGCAGTGCTGATGGGCAGTGCCACCCAGCGTGCTTTCCTTGGCTCTGCCCCATTCCACGGCGTGTCCTCATTTGAGCACAACAGGTATTTCCAGGGCCTCCACTAGTTGAGGCTGAATAGAGGGAACCCTTGATGTGTGGCCCAGGCCTGAGTGGTACATAGAGCTGGGTGGAGGAGGAGAGGTTCAGAGTTAGGGCAGAGGGTCCCGGCATCTGCTGACACAGCAGATGTAGCGTCTGGTTCTTTGCTGAGCCTGGTAGAGCCCAGCACTGTGCTCGATGGCCCCTGACACTGTTTGTGTCAAGATGTTGAGTACTATCATGCTGTGGGTCTGAATCACTGAGGCCTGGGGCTTTTGAAGTTGGGGCATTTCATACCTTCTTGGTTTGTTGGTCGTGTACAGTTTTGAGGGAAACATTATTCAAATACTTGGAAGTAATAGCCCCCACCCTCTCACCCTGTTTTGGCACAGTCTTTTGCTTTTTGAAATATTGTCTAATAAAACTTGTGTAATTCTCTTAGGACTGTAAATCTAGGTCTCATCCATTTTCACCATAACAAATTTACAGTATATTATCAGTTTTAGAAAAATCAATGTGAATGACAGTATCTTCAAACTCAGTTAGATGTATGTTAATTAGTTTATTGTCTAAGTAGAGTGCCTGCTGATCTTTTAGTGTGTTGTAATTCAGCATGGATCTCTAGGGCTGTTTATATTTTTGAAATTGCTGTTCTTTAAGGAGGGCATAGTATTGTTTCAAAGAACTTTGAAGCTGTTCCACTTATAAATTTATAATTTGCACCTTTAACCTTTATTTTATAAGCTGCAGTTACTTTTTATTTATTTAAGACAGCACATTAGTGTTTTGGAAATTTTTAGGTATTAAAATAAATATTATTCTTTTATTTGGGAAATATTGCACAACAGCAAGATGTGGAAATCCCCTAAAAGCAAAGTTGCCCTTATTGTTGGCTTGGTAAAGAAATCAGAGGTGAAATGAAAGCCTGGTCATCAACTCAGCCAGGACTTTCCCTACCTGAGTGGCAGAGCAATTGCTTAAAAAATAAGATTTAAAAAGATCCCTTTTGTCCTCTTCCATGGTTGTCAATTTTGTGCTATAAGATTTCAGGCTTAATGTGTCAACTCTTAATATTTTGAGACCACTTTTTTTTCCTGGTGTGTATGCTAGGAGTTATAAGTAACAGTTTGGACTCTTGGTTGCAGGTGACAGAAACTCAGTCCGAGTAATTTAAGTAAAAATGGGGTATGTGTTATAGGGATGCGGGGTCCTTCTCACAGGCCCAGCTCTAACCTCTTAGGGAGGGGATCTGCATTGGGTCTGATGGCCCACCGTTAGAACCCTCTGTTGTGGCCTGGGCCGTGGGGTCATTCATAGGAGTGTGGCTTCTGGGAGCCCCACTGCTATACTTATGGTTCTGCAGGGCCACTGTCTGTCCTCAGAGTAAGGGGCTGCTTGTTGGCACCAGACAAGGCATGTCCTGGGTGGCCTTTCAGCCTGTTCTGGCATGAATGACCCCCACCACCATGGAGGGGGGTAGGGAAAAAGGGCATCTCAGACAAAAGATGTGTGATGGGGAAGGGGAGGTGCCAGGCAGCCACCCCAACAGGTGTTCATGAAATTTATTTTAGCTTAGAAAAACAGAATGTCTTGTTGCCCCACATCAATTCAGAAATGACTTTTGGATTGCTCATTTTGTTCTGGATGATTAGGAGCTGGTTTTACTCACAGCAAAGCCTGGTCCACACCTAGTTGAATCATTATAGACATAACATATTTTTCCCCCTAGAGTTTGTAATGTATAAAATAATATTAGTTATCTCACTCTGATAGTTTTCTAAGATTTGTTGTTTAAAAGACAAGCTCTAAAACAACTTTATCAGCACCACTTAATGTGCCCAAACAATATCAAACAAGAAAATAATTGGATGCCTGTGGAAGCTGAGCTGCTTGTTATTAGTTTATGTGGCAAAACGTCTTACAATCACATTTTCAAAACTATTTTTTACACATATATTTGAGAACGACTGCAAAAATATATTTGGCACTTTCTTTACAGGACAAAAAATATTACCAGGGAAACACTTTGTGTTCGCTGAACTGGAAGAAGACCTGGAATTTAAATTTGTCATCTTTAAAGCATTTAGTATGGAATATAATAACCAGACCAGGTTCTGTTTCATTCAGCTACAAAGGCACTTTTGTTATTAAAATTCCATGTCCTTGTGATCCTAGTGCAGCTGATATTTGGTTCTGAGGGTGCTTTTGGAAAGCTTGGCTTATTTCAGAAAAAGCCCAGATGTCTTGAGCTAGGAATCTACAATAGGCCTCAGATCCTGGGTGTAGTCACTGCAGACTTCTAGTACTTGTGTATGTTATAAGCAATCTTTGCCTGTATCTGGTATCTGTCTTCATTTAAGGCTGGAGAGAGGCTGTACAGGCTTATTAGGTAGTGCTGTTAGAAGCCTAGAGAAAAGTTAAGGACTATGTGCATAGTAGGAATTAATACAACTGATTACATACAGTTTATGTCATATAATTGCATGTAGTTTTTCATTAAAACCCCTTTAGGGAAAGTGAAGGAAAATGGTCATCACCCCTCAGGTGTTCAGAATCTTGCCAAGCATTTGATGTAAATAGGCACGTGTTCCCAGGTGTTGCTTGGTTATTTTCTAATGTAATTGTGCATGTGCACCCAGGTGTCCTGGGTTATGGACTTACGTATAAAGGACGAGTGGCTCTGATCCACAGTGTCTTCCCCGTCCCCTGGGGGGCTATTGGGAGGCTGCTACTGCTGCTGGAGGCTGTTGCTGCCAGTGCCCCTGGGATAACCCCAAGAGGCCACCACCACTGCTGCTGCTGCTGTAAGCTGCTGTTGAGGACTGAACTTGTGTTGTCTGCCAATGGCTCCCGGGATCTTTCCCAATTACCTAGTGTGAACCTGCGTGTGAGGGGTCTATGACCCAGCTTGGCATGTGAGGGGTTTGTGACCCAGTCTGTACAATGGGTTTGAAGGGTCTGAGCCCTAGCCCTGATAATACAAATGGAAACTTAGTATAACTAAAATAATGAAACGTTTTGGCTTTAGTTATGAAATGCCTAGCCAATTAGCAACGTCCCTGAACCGACAACTGGCATAATCAAGTAGCTTTACAAACCCTGATCCAAATTCCTTGTGCCTCTTTTCCTGCACTGACCAGTGCTTGCCATGCTGCCCTTCTCTTCCACGGCCTCCCTTTCATGTCTTTCCCTGCATGGATAAGCACCAGCTAGCTTTCTCTTATCAGGTGCAGCACCTTCGTCCACTCCGTTGCGCATCCCAAGCCAACACACACATTCCCATTTCCTAGTCACACAGACCCTCCCTCTTTCCTTTCTGATTCTTCACTGAATGTTTCCTTTTCCTGCCTCTACATAGGGACACAGATTTTGTTTTTGAAAGCTTCTAGAAAACCTCTTTAGTGTTGGTCTCCATTGGAACCCTACCCCACACAGGGCAAGTTATTATCATTTTTCTTATTCTGTTTTCTGGAACTTTAATTTCGAACTTACACAAAAAGGCAAGAATAGTACAAGGAAGCCCCACTGTACCCTTTACCCAGATATTGCAGGTGTTTATATGAGGGCAAATTATTATTGATCATCTTCCTGAAAGCACATGGAAAAGGCATGAATTGGATATGGTTTCTTCCCTACTGTAAAACCCCACGTCTTCTCAGTACTTTTAGGCCTTTTAAAAAAAAATTGTATCTTGTATGTGTTTGTGTACTTATATCAAGTAGTATTTAATGTATTCTTTGAAACTCCAAATGCAAAGGTAGTAAGAACCTTAATAAGTAGTTGAATCCAATAATGATTTTTCTTATGAAATTAATTTTCTCTCATTCATGTATTCAACACACCAGTTCTTGTGTATTCTGTGTGTGCCAGGCCGCAAAGATAATTGAAGAGACTGTCAGGAGAGAAAGATCATGGTGCTTCTCTTCCTGTCTTGCTGTGTGTGGCTTGGGGTCAGGAAGAAGGAAGAAGCAAGGGTCCTGGAAGTGAATGAGTGAGACCTCCAGCTTTGCAGCTGGGGTGATTTCTCCCAGGTAGCCAGAAAGCACTGTCTCCTCCCTTCCTCCTCCAAGTGTTCATTCTTTTAAGACAGCTTTCTTGAGATGTAGTCACATTATCATATAATTTGCTCATTTAAAGTGTGCAATTAAATGGTTTTTAATATATTATTTTTTTATTGTGGTAAAATACACATTACATAAAATTTACTATTTTAGCCATTTTAAATTTTTAAAAATTGTGCTAAACTACACAAAACATAGAATTAACATCGTAATCATTTTTAAATATACAGTTTAGTGGCATTAAGTACATTCACATTGTTGTACAACTGTTTCACCATCTCCAAAACTTTTTCATCTTGCAGAGCTGAAACTCTGTACCCGTTAAACAACTCCCCATTCTCCCTTCCCCTCAGCCCCTGGCAACCACCATTCTACTTTGTCTCTACAGATTTGACTACTCTAGGTACCTCATCTCATATATGTGGGATCATACAATATTTGTCCTTTTGTGACTTGCATATTTCATTCAGCATAATGTCTTCAAGGTTCAGCCATGTTGTAGCATGTGTTGGAATTTCCTTCCTTTTTAAGACTGAAAAATATTCTGTTAAGTAGATACCATATCTTGTTTATTCATTTGTCTGTCTACAGACACTTGGGTTGCTTCCACCTTTTGGCAATTAAGAATAATGCTGCAGTAAATATTGGCATGCAAGTATCTATTCAAGTCCCCACTTTTAATTCCTTTGGTTATATACCTGGGAGTAGAATTGCTCTTCCTCCAACTCTTGACACGTTTCTGTGTAAGTTAAATAGAATCAGTTAAGTCACTGAACTCACAAGTGGTGGAGTAATGGGCCATTCATTCATGCATTCATTCATATTTTCATTCAAGAAATTTTCATACCAGAACCTTTGTGTAAAAAATGGATGAGAACCTTTCTCTCCCTATTTCATATCTACTAATAGCATGTCATTACTGTGGTTTAATTTCTTGGTTTATAAAATGGATGGATGAAAATCTCTCTCCTGAGTTAGGAAAGTAAATGGAGAAGGCACTATGAGGTCCTCAAGCCACCAGAAGAGTTTCATCCTTTGAGATGTGGCAAAGCATCACAATGTCTTTTCAGTGGAAAAGGAAAAAGGAAAAATGATCTATATAGAACCCCAGATTTTGACTCATATAATACTGAGGTACCACCTTTTTTGTCTTCACTGTGGTATATTGGTTTTAAAAATGGCCCATATTAAAGGCAAGCTCAGATGAAAGGTGGTTTGATCTTTCCTTCCCTCTCCTTCGGCCTCATCCCTTAACTTAAGTATCGTGGTTTCTTTGATAGTACTTGTTCTGCGGGTGGTACAGGTGTAAGAATCTCCCAGCAGAGGAGAGAAAACGTAAGTAGCACGGGTAAAAAGAGGAGCAGATTTCATCAAACTACTGTGCTTTATGCCTGGGACAAAACAGTAGCAATAAAATAAATTGTGTGTCATTCTGTGCCTGTGCTTTTCCTCTTACTTGCTGTCAAACTGTGTCAAATAAACCAATAAACAAACAAAAAGCCCAGTTTTTAGGTTCATCACAGTTAGGAACTTAACCGTTTTATGTAGACTTGTGTGATTTCCCCAGCTATTCTGTAAAACCTGCTTTGTAAGGATTTGTATTATTTCTGCTATGATAAACTCACTGTCTGTGTCTGGTTTTTAGGATGTACTGAAGATAGTTGGTAAAGCTATCTTGGCCTAGAACTCTAGGTTATAGTGGGTCGTGTGAGCCCACCTCTCAAGTTTTTAGGTAGATCAGAAATTAATGCAGCTTAAGGGTCTCAGAGAATGGAGAATAACGCTTCTGTTCTGAGGCTTCTTTTTTCTAGATGAGAGTGCTTATATTGGTAATTTTTCAGCCATTGGGGTTTATAAATAGTCCTGGATAAATCCCCATGAACTAGATTTCAGAGCAAGCCACCAGAAGAGGTGCAGACTTTGAGATGTGGCAAAGTATCACAATGTCTTTTACAGTGGAAAAGGAAAAAGGTGAAAAATGATCTGTATAGATATTCACCCCAGATTTTGACTTTGAGTTCTCCATGATTCCTGCTTTCTTGCTTACTGTGTTAGGCAAATAACCTTCTTTGAGATGTGGTGTTTAGATTATCTCAGCCCAATCTATTTTGTGTTTTTTCAATGCAGAATTAACCTTGTTCCCGAAACCACCTGGTGTTTTCTTGGGAGCAGAACGGAGGGTGGGTGAGTGGAGGTGGAGGATATGGGGTGCTTTGCTCCCTTGGTAAAGCCCCTCTGAGTTTATGCTATCTGATGGGCCAGGCCACGTGTTGTAGTATCACTGAGGACCAGGTAACAGTCTGAGGTTACAGTAACTTATCCTTACTCCAGGCCAGGGCAGGAAGCAGAATCCTCCAGCAGTTACTGAAACCTGGACCCTGTTTTAATTTCTTTATCCCTTTGTACAAGTATCTGAGTTACAGAGGTTTCTTCTTCTCTCAGTTCTTACCATTGGCCTTAAATAAAACCAGGTGGCTTTCTTGGTACCAGTGGCTTACAGAAAAAATATCTTTGAAAACAATTTAAATAATTTAATGCAATTATGTTTAATCAAATTATATTGGATTTCAATAAATTTATATTCTAACTTTTTTCTTAAATATAATGTGATATTTGGGGCATTTGTATCCAATTTTCTATTTTTCCCCCTTCTTCTTGACAAATGTGATTTTTGTGGGAAATTATTTATGTACAGTACCTATTGCTGTAGTTTTGAACAACACATGAGTGACAGAATTTATTTTCCTAGCTCTGTTGCAGATTTTTATAGGCATGTGAAATTTTATTTTATTTATTTATCTTTTTTCCTTTTTGTCTTTTTTCGTGTCCGGCAATGGATCGCAACCCTCAGTGTCGCGCCCGTACCAGACCGGGACCGGCAACGGGATCGCAACCCTTGGTGTTGCGCCCGCACCTCACTCAGCCAGTGAGCGGGAACCAGTCTGTATGTGGGATCCAAACCCTTGGCGGGAGCACGCCGCCACGCTCCCAAGTGGCGCACTGTAGCAGTGCGCCACCGGGCCGGCCCTGAAATTTTATTTTTCTCAACAACGTTCTTGAAATCTATGGTTTAAGTTATTATCAACATAATTCTTACCTGATTTCAATAGAAAAGGACATTAAAAATGTGAACACAGAGGCAGCTGGGAGAGGGAGTAGGAATATGTCAATTGTAATCTATTTTGGGGGACAGTGTAGAGGGCATTGCTTAGAGGTGGTATATTCAGGGGTGTTTAGGAAGTGGGCTTCTGGAGACAACCAGGAAATAGGATATTGGAAGGGCTAATGGGAAAGACTTCACCATATGCATCCGACGAGGGGCTAAATTCCAGAATATACAAGGAACTCAAACAATTCAATAGTTAAAAAATAACCCAATTAAAAAATGGACAAGGGATCTGAATAGACATTTCTCAAAAGAAGACATACAGATGGCCAACAGGTATATGAAAAAATGCAATCATCAGGGTAATTGTAGGGAAAAGTGAAAGTAAATGGTCAGGATCCCTCAGAAGTTTGGAATCTTGCCAAGCATTCGATGTAACTGTTACGTGTGCTCATGCACCCAGGTTTTCCTTGTCTGTGGATGCACATGGGCACCCAGGTGTTCCTGGATTGTCTGACTTGCACCCAGGTGTTCCAGGGTTGTTGGACTTAAGTTTAAAGGACAAGTGGCTTTGATCCACAGCCCCCCCCCCGCCCCCGGGATGCCCTGGGGGCACCACGAGGAGGCCACTATTGCTGCTGGAGGCTGTTGCTGCCAGGGGCCCCGTGATGCTCTGGGAGGCTACTGCTACTGCTGCTGGAGGCTGCTATAAGCTGCTGCTGCTGCTGCTGAGGAAGCTGAGGACTGAGCTTGCATTGGAGTGAACATGTCAACTCTGTCACTGGCTCCCGGGATCTTTTCCAATTACTTGGCTTGCGACCTGTATGTGAGGGGTCTGTGACCCAGTCTGTACAACGGGTTTGAAGGGTCTGAGCCCTAGCCTGACAGTAATGCAAAAGTAAAGCCAAAGTAAGTGATTACTTTACATCATTTGGAATGGCTGTTATCAAAAAGAGGAAAGATAACAAGTGTTGGCTAGGATGTAGAGAATAGGGACCCTTTGATCTCTGGTGGAAATGTAAATTAGTACAGCCATTAAAACAGTATGGAGGTTCCTTTATAAATTAAAAATAGAACTACTGTATGATTCAGCAGTCCCAACTTCTGGGTATATCCAAAGGAAACAAAATCAGTATGTCAAAGGAATATCTGCACTCCCATGTTCATTCCACCATTATGCATAATAGCCAAGATATGTGTAGGGAAAGTAAAGGTAAATGGTCGGGGTTCATCAGATGTTCAGAATTTTGCCGAGCATTTGATGTAAATATGCATGTGTACCCAGCTGTTCCTTGGCTATTGTTTGTGGGTGCGTGTGGGCACCCAGGTGTCCTGGGTTATTGGACTTAAGTATAAAGGACGAATTGCTCTGATGCACAATGCCCCCCACCCCTGGGACACTCTGGGGTGGGGGGCACAGGGAGGCTGCTGCTGCTGCTGTTGTGACCCAGTGTGTACAATGGGTTTGAAGGGTCTGTGAGCCCTAGGCCGACAATATGGAATCAACCATCATCGGGTGAATGGATGAAGAAAATGTGTATATACAGAGTGGAATACTACTCAGCCTCAGAGAAGAAAGAAAGCCTGTCATTTGTGACAACACGGATGAACCTGAAGGACATTGTTAAGTGAAATAAGCCAAGCACAGAAAGACCACATGAGCTCACTTATGTGTGGAATCTAAAAATGTCAAACTCATAAAAACAGAATAAAATGGCGGTTACCAGAGGTTGGGGGATGGGAGGATTGGGGAGATGTTGATCAAAGGACACAAAATTTCAGTTAGACAGGAGAAGTGAAAAAAAAAAATCATCTGTGTTAAGAACAGCTGTCTCCCTGCTGTCTCCTTTTATTGAATATATATCTCTGGGAGTCATCGTGTCTTAACTCACTGATGTCTTAGTGTGAAGTAATTTTTTGAAGAGTTTTTCTGATTAACTTTTTTATGGGATAGCTCTCCTCCAAAAAGATGGGGAATAGAAGTGGGAAAAGGGCACAGAATGGGAGAGCAACTTCATAAGCTTCACAGTTTGGCCTTGTTTGATGGCTGAGTTAGCAGTGATATCGGGAACTTCACTCTCAGGGCAGCTGTTTCTGGGTCAGCAGTGGTGCAGGGCAGCTTTCATCTATCGCTAATTTTTTTGCTCTAACCTGGGATGATGAAAGAGATGTGTGTAAAATACTTGACATCAGCTTTGGCACATGGTAGGTGCTGAACTTATGAAGCCTTCTAAAAATAATATCTTATTGGTAGTTATCAGTAACTAATAATATACTGTCACTTTCTTTAACATTCTTCAAATGAAAGGCAACAGCCTCTTGGGTAAAAACATTAAAATAAATCCATAGTCTTTTTTCTTTGGAGATGGTAGCAAGAGAGTGAATGGAGAAACATACTTTGAAATCATTTAGGGTAGAATATTTTGTATGTTGATGATCGCTTCTCCGAGGAATTTGGGGAGATGGGGAGCCGGGTTCAGGGAGGAGAGGTAAGCTTTGTGGTGGCTTCTGTTTACTGTGAGATTCTGCCATCCTACTCCATGCCCAGCAGAGGGTGGGGGGAGGAGAATGCTGACGGTTATGCTAGATAGTGCACCCTCCTGCCTTTGCTGTGTATCCACTACCCCCTGTGGGTCCCTTGGTGTTCTGCATGGACTGTGGGGCTGTGGGTTTGCTGGTAGTTCAGGTTTTTCCAAGGAGAAAAGCAGTCATGCTGAGAGCTAATGGCTTATGGTTATTAACGATGTTTTGAATCTTTAAACAGGAATGGTACTTGGCTGGCTGAATATTAGAGTGGCTTCTGTTGCTCCTTGAATTTCTTCTCTATTTTCAAAAAGCCAGCTCGTTTTTCTTTCCGATGAGGTGTTTCCTGTGGTTCTTGTGTTTTTGCGGGCAAATTTATTTTGAGGAAATTTAGCAGATTGTGAGTTCCGATTTTTTTTTTCAACCACTAGTAGAGTGAAACATACTTTTTCTCCAAACCAGAAACATAGAGTCTTGAGAGGGTTTAATGTACTTTGTGGGTCATCCTGAGCACCTGGGACCACTTTTGTCTGAGGGTTGAGGTAATTGCAGGGGAAAGGGTGAGTATGGTGATAGACTCAGTTCCACAGCTGAGCCAAGTCCTCTGTAGATGTGTTCATCCTTCACATTTCTGCTTTCCTTGATTTGTGTGAGACGTTTGTTTATCTATCAGTGTGTGACCTGTAGAGTATCCTGATAGTTTGAAGTTCTGGGTCTTGAAAAGACACATTTTTCTTGTTTGAGTGATTTTGTTTGGTATGAAAGCTGCAGACCTCAGGTTCCTATGTGGGGTTGAAGAGAAGGGGGGAGGCAGAGTGGAAAGTCCTTAGGAACATAGCCTCAAACCCTGGGTGAAGATGTGTGTCCGTAGGCTGTCTGTTTCAGGGACTTTGAGGAAATTGCAGGTGTGTTGTGTGTGAATCAAGAGCATGTGTGGCAATTGGTGAGATAAAGAGCAAGAAGAACTCAGCTTTGGACCTGGAGTTAGGAAGATAAGGGGAGCCTGGAGGGTTCACAATTTCAATTGCCAGCTCACTGCTAGCAAAAGGAGCATTGAGCTGGCTATTAGGCAAAGGGAACACAGGTGAGGTTTCCTTTCAGCCTTTCAAGGTCATTACTGCCCCCATTTTTTCAGGTGACAGTGGAGGAACTGGAAGTCACACAGAATGCATTGGCTCGCACTGCCGTTTACTGCTGGATGGAGGGGGTCCTCGCAGAGCTGGGCAAGGGATCTGGTTGTGAGGAGGGTGATGGAGAAAGAAGTCTCCCACTTGACTTTCCATCCTTCTTATGTCCACTTCTAGGAGATGAGCTGATTGTGCTTGACTTTATGTATTGGCAGCTGTGTCTGATAAGTTTTTTTTTTTTCCTTTCCTTTTTGTCCTTTTTACTGACCTGTAACGGGATCGCAACCCTTGGTGTTGCACCCGTACCGGGGACCGGCAATGGGATCGCAACCCTCAGTGTTGCGCCCGCACCGTGCTCAGCCAGTGAGCGGGAATCGGTCTCCACATGCGATCCAAACCCGCGGCGGGAGCGCTGCCCGCTCCCAAGCGGCACGCTCTCCAGTGCGCCACCGGGCCGGCCCTCTGATAAGTTTTGATCTTTGGTTTCAAGAATCAGGTACCTTTGGATGAAAGGGTAACCAACATTTGGGGAGGTCATGTACATAAAAGTGAAATCTCATTTTAGAGCAAAAGGCACCTAGAATAGGTTCAGGCTGCAGCTGCTCTAGGAGCTTGAAAAATCGATGGAGAGGGTGTGTGGGGATTGGTGGTATCTGGTGTGTGGGGATAGTGGGTGCCTATTACATGTTTATTGAATGAATGGGAAAATAAGTGAGTCATTCAAGGTCATACTACTTGTAGCTTTTTGGTCTCACATATTTCTACTGCTGTTTCACTGCAAGGGAAGTGGTTTTGTTTATTTTTCTCCCATAGGCCTATATTGAATGAACTGTAGGTACTTGATTATAATTAAAGCATTATTCAAGTGTTATTTTTTGCTTTGTGACATGTAAAAACTATGCATTCCAATATGTCTTTCCGTTTTTGATTTGTTTTTACTTGCTGTGTACTGTTGGAAATTTTAGACAGGATCCAACATGTAAGCAGGTGCCATCTTACATTTTGAAACCTAAATATCCTCTATAAACTTTGAAAACTTTATAGGTTATTTTGAATATGTTCATATATTAGTTTAAAAATTTTTTTCATCTATAGCATAATTGCTTTTTGTATTTTTAGATGTTATGAAGATTTTGGCCTGGGAGTGTACCCACAGCATTGATTATCTTGAAAGATCAGTAATTTCCTAATGAAATTCTGTTTTATGTGTTAGGGATCATACGTACACATACAGTGTGTCCTGCTTTCAAAAATTTAGTTGAAACAGTAGCCTTTAACAGGTGCCCTCAAATCAGGTTGGTCTTTTTCTAGCATGTCCTTACTTCATGTCCATACCAAGCTTCTTAAGGTATGAGGCTGACCAAGCTGGCCCCAAGAACAACCTTCAGTATCACCTGCTACCTCCCCTGAGCCAGATATTCTGAGGTTGGAAGGTGAGGGGGCGGGTAGGGTGTGTGGGTTCAGATGTACTGTAAACATTCAGATGAACTCAGTGTTACCATCTAAGAATTTTTGCTTCATAGTTGGGTTTCACCCCCAAAATTGTTAAGTAAAGGACGGCCACTGATGTTACTGTCAGTTGAAACCAGGGAACAGAGTGATTAATCAAAGTCTATACAATGGCCAAACATATATATATATATATATTTTTTGTCTTTTTTCCGTGTCCGGCAACGGATCGCAACCCTCAGTGTCGCCCCCGCACCGGACCGGGACCGGCAACGGGATCGCAACCCTCAGTGTCGCTCCCGCGCCTCGCTCAGCCAGTGAGCGGGAACTGGTCTGTATGTGGGATCCGAACCCTCGGCGGGAGCGCCGCCGCGCCTCCCAAGCGGCGCACTATCCAGTGCACCACTGGGCCGGCCCCAAACATATTTTTAACTAATGATTTTCATTCCATTCTCAGCCATACCATTTATCAGCTGTTATCATTAGCAAAGCTAAGTTTTTTTTTGCACTTTTTGGTGCTCACACCTTTATAAAGTGGGAAGTCATGAGAAACTACCAGTAATGGAATAATAAAGGTGCAAATACATTACTTCTTAAAGGCACGAAGAAAACTAAATGTAGAGGCATTGTGAGAATGGGAGTGTTGTATGTGAGCTGTCCTCATCTATCACAGAAGAAAGTTGATTGAACGTGTTTGGGAAGGATAAACTGGGGAAATCTCTATATTAGAGATACAGGAAGAACTATCAGAAAAACCACCAAAATTATTGAAAAGATCTGCCAGCTAGAGCTGGGCTGGGAGTGGGGTGAACTGGGTCACACTTCCATTGTCAGCCCTTTTGTTACATTTGTACTTTTAGTTATGTGCATATGCTACTTTGATAAACACAAAACACGTATTCAAAATTTCTCATTTTCTTTTCTAGAGTAGGGACCAAATGGTAGCAAAGTGGTGAAAAGTTGAACACTAGGACTGAGAAATGATAATTGGGGGTAACTTAGCATCTGGATCACCCACAGGCTGTTTCCAGGTTTGCTTCTTTCTCTAAAACTTGAAATTTGGTGAAAATCTTGACAGGGCCCTGAGCCAGGAAAAAACAAAACAAATAAAACCATAAACCAAGAAATGGAAAATGAATACCTTTTAATACCATGTGAAGATCTTCCAGAACCTTGAAACACAATGGAGTGTGTTATCAGTGAGAACTGTCACTGAACATAGGGTTTGATGAATGATTTTGCTGCCAGTGTGGTCCCTCATGCTGCCCAGTGACCAGGGGCCTTGCCAGTCTGAAAATTTGTGTCAGAGCCGGCGATTTGACTAGTAGAAGCTCTGCTGTTAAGGAGTCCTATCCAGGAAAGCAAGAAGGTGAGCAAATGGAAGAGACAGCAAAATTTGTATTCAGGAAAGGCATTTGCTTAAGGTTGGTGCTTCTTAGGACCACTGATTCTAAGAAAAAGTTTGACTGGAGTTCATGTTTAATTTTTTGTTTGATTATTTTCGGACACCTCAGGAATGAAAAACAATAGGACAAAGAAGACATTCTTAGACCACAAAAGGTTTAAAACTAAAAAAAAAATTCCCTAATTTTAGTTTCTATTTTCTAATTCAGGGACCCTTACAGTAATAAAAATGCTCATTTGAAACTGGTATGCTTGGGTGGTGGCCTCATATTTCTCATTCTGGTGGATCTGTCGCTCCGGGGAGAGCCTGAACCTGTACCTAGGACAGGCTGTGTTTCCTGAGGAAAAAAAATGATTAACGTAGCATGGCATCTTTTTTTGTAATATATATTTTTAAATAGACAAAGATTGTATGCATTTATTTTGTGCAACGTGATGTTTTGAAATGTGTATACATTATGGAATGGCTCGATCAAGTTAATTAATGTGCATTACCTCACATAACATTTTTTGTGGTGGGAGCAACACTAAATATCTGCTTTCTTAGCAGATTTTCAAATTACAATATGTGGTTATAGTCATCATGTTGTACAATAGATACCTTGAACTTATTTCTTCTATCTGACTGAAATGTTGTATCTTTTATAGCATCTACCAACCCCCCAACCCCTGGCAACCACCATTCTGCTCTCTACTTCCATGAGTTTGACTTTTTCAGATTCCACATATAAGTGAGATCATGTGGTGTTTGTCTTTCTGTGCCTGGCTTATTTCATTTGACAGTGTCATCCAGGTTCATCCATGTTGTCACAAATGACAGGATTTCTTTCCCTTTTGAGGCTGGATAGTATTCATTGTGTATATATACCACATTTTCTTTATCCATTTTTCCACTGATAGACACTTAGATTGATTCCATATCTTGGCTATTGTGAATAGTGCTGCAGTAAACGTGGGAGTGCAGCTATCCCTTTGACATGCTGATTTCCTCCCCTTTGGATATATACCTGGTAGTGGGATTGCTGGATCATATGGTAGTTCTATTTATAATTTTTTGAGGAACTTCCATTCTGTTTTCCATAATGGCTATGCTAATTTACATTTCCACCTACAGTATATAAGAGTTTCTTTTTCTTCACAACCTTACAGTGAGGCATCTCTTGAAGAAGGTCTGTCTACCTGGGTGCTACTAAATGGTTTGTGGTTAGATATTTTTTTTAAAAAATTTTTTGTAATTTTTTTTTATTTTTAAATTTTATTTTGTCGATATACAATGAGGTTGATTATTGTGGC
>NW_007726277.1:875341-929556 GCF_000696425.1 Galeopterus variegatus | reverse complement strand
ATTGTCAAGGAGAAGCGGTCTCACAAGAAGGGGTGTGGAGCTTCAGGCCCCCAACACTTTCCAAATGAAAATATTCTGGAATATCTATAAGAAAAAATAGAAGCTAAAAAAAACCCATCCAGTGATTACCTTTGATCCCCTAGAGTGCTTGAGGATCTAAACTCAGGTAAGAGGCTATTTGACCTTTCTGCACATTCTCTTTATCAACTCTTTGGGGTCTGGAAGTAAAGTGAGAGTTTGAGTAGCTCAAGTTAACAAAGGATTATTAAGATGATGAAACAAGTGGAGTAAATCACTGGAGTTTCACAATATTGGTTTTGATATATATAATGCACAGCTTCCATATAAAATACGATAGTGAGTATCTCCCAAATTAGAAAATGCAAGGGAAAATACTCAATTTTGATAGAACAACATATGATCAAAAATCATTAATGATTATTTTTGATCATATATTTGTGCTGCTTCATAAGTTTCACTGGGGCAGGACAAAATATACTAACCCCCCTGAATTAAAGTATGTCTCCACGCCCAATTAGCACTCAGGTCTTGGTTTCTAGTATCATTCTCCAAGAAAAGGAATCAGTGCTCCTTAGAAAACTGGCTGATTCTGGGACTGGAGCAGGGAAATGACAAGATAAGCCTGGAACCTCCTCTAGTGCAGAAAGTGAGGAAGTGTTAATGAAAAAAAAACCTTCTCTGATGAGAGTATCACAAAGGGGTACATGAGCCAACTGAAAATTTTCATGCTCCCAATTGTCAGAGCTGGACCAATTTGGGCAACAAAATAATGTAATGTTGCACATACCTAGAATAGAAAATAAATATCCATGAGTTTGTTCTTATATAAAACATCGAATAAATTAATAAGTTGGAGAAAAGAGACAAATATCCTATGCAAAAGAATTACAAATAATTTATGCAGATACTCTGTTCTAAAGGAGGGAGAACATAAATTTCTACTCCTTAAGTGTAAGCTGTTCATACCGACTTCCTTTCAAAGAGAATAATATAGAAAGGGGGAAAAAGAATAACTTCATAGTGGAGAATTCTGACAAGCATTCCCTCAACCAGGTCATCAAAGTCAAGATCAAGAGTAATAAATCATGTGATAGCACATACCCTTGATAAGACGTGATAAAAAAATGTCATTTTACCTCTGCGGTATTGCTCCTCAAGACCTGTAACTCCAGTATAATCATGAGAAAAACATCAGACAAACCCCAACTGAAGAACATTATACGAAATACATGACCAAGATATCTCAAAACTGTCAACATCATCAAACACAAAAAAAGTCTGAGAAACTGTTAAATCCAAGAGGAGCCCAAGGACACATAACTAAACCTGATGTGGTATCCAGGATGGGATCCTATCTTAGAAAAAGAACATTAGATAAAGATTAAAGAAATCTGGATGAACTATGGATGTTAGTTAATAATAATGTACTAATATTGGCTTATTAATTGTAAGAAATGTGCCATACTAATGTAAGGTGTTCACAATAGGGAAAACTAGGTACAAGGGTATATAACACTACACTCTAATTTATTTTTGTAAATCTGAACTTTACTATCTTCTCAGTTTTTTCTGTAAATCTAAAACTGCTCTAAAAATAAAGTCTTTTATTAAAAAGTAGCCTTTCTGGTAGTCTACAATAAAAAGATGGGTAAGTGTGAAGCTAAAAAGAAGTAAATAACCACAAAAAACCCACTTAGTATTGCAGAAGATGAATGGAAGAGAAACCCTTAAGCCAGAATTATGAGTGTTGGCAGGATTTTACATATTTATTTGTATTTACTCCCCAATTCCAACATATTTAAATGTAAATTGTGCGAGGAAAGCTGGCATTGAATTAAATCAAGGTTTCAGTCCTGGGGACAGCACCAGCTTTCATATGTTATTTAACTCCTCTGGTACTCAATTTTCTGAGATCATAGACTAGCGCACTTATAAGATTCTCTAACACTCTAACATTTTATACTCTAAATTGCTTGATCAAAATTATTCCTAGTTTGAAGAATTGCCTTCTCATCTGAATCTAGTAAGGTAATTTGGGTATATTATATATACGCTTTTTAACTCCTCTAAGTTATTATATTTCTTTACAAGATACAATATTCTAACATTAAAATAAACATTGATAGGGTAAAACATGGTACACAAAGTAGTGAAACTTCATGTGATGCCTTAGTAGAAAAGGTTCTGCTTAATAAAATAATAAAGAAAACAAGATACATTTGATTTGTATGTCAGTGAGAACTAAAAGTGGTTAAATACAGAATCAGTTTTTATATATTTACCTCAAGCTACGAGTGCAAAAAGTAAGGTTGTTTTGCTAAACTTTTCATTAAGAGATTTAATGTGAGAGTACAATAGACCACCCATGATCCCTTATGTTTACAAAGGATATATACCAAGACATTTGTAAATTCTTAAATCAATAAATGCAATTTTAACATACTTTCCTCATAACATTAAATAAAATATAATTGACAACTTTAAGTGACTTTATGTTTTGCCTTCAACAATTTCTGTGGATAGGATTAAATGCTTCCCTGAGTCTGTCAATTTAAAGTGATGCTAACAAATGCTGCTGCTCTCTTTGGGCAATAAGGTGCACTTTAGGTATGACAATGTCAAGGATGTGTTCTGTGTGGTAGCATAAAATCAGATTACAACAATTGAGAAAGTTTCTTCTGGTTTTATGGGTGCTCATTAAAAACCATACAGAATTCATGGTGAATACGATGAAGGGTACAGGATGCATTTGTAAATGATGGGCTCTTTCTTAAACAATATCATGAATTCCAGTCTTACAGGAGCGTGTGTAGTTCTGAATCTTCCTGCTTACCACCTTTGCTCCCAAAGGACTGAATGCTTATTCTGGTTACAGACGTGCCTTTCCTTCCCACAGTATTACTGAATGATTTCACCACGATTGGGTTGAATCCTGCCGTGTATATACAACTGCTCAAATATTGCTTTTTATTAAGAACCAATTAAAAAAAATACTGCTTTACTTTGTTTACAATAAAATACACACATTTTAAATGTACAATTTAATACATTTAGGCAAATCCATGTGCCTTTATAACCATGACTACATTTAATATGTGGACCAGTTCCATCACTCCCATAAAAATCCATCATGTCCCTTTCCAATTGCCACCCTACATGTCTGGCCTCAGGCAAGCACTGCTCTCCTTTCTACAACTATATGTTAGATTTACCTTTCCTAGAATTACATATAAATGAAATCATATAGTATGTAGTCTTTCACTTGTTTTTTTTTTTAAATTCATTATGCTTTTTTTGATATGCGTTCATGTTGTTAAATGTGTCAGCAGGTCATTACTTTACATTGCTGTGTAAGATTCCACTGTGTGGACATTCCACAATACGTTTATCCATTCTTCAATTGACAGACATTTATGTTGTGTCCAGTGTCTGGCTCTTAAATAAAACAGCAATGAACATTTTTGTGCATTTTGTAGATGCATGTTTTCATTTCTCTTGAGCAATATGTAGGTATGATATTGCTGGATTAACGATAAGAGCACCTTGAACTTTCTAAGAAGCTGCCAAAACTTATTCCAAAGTAGTGGTACTATTTTTACACTTCCACATATAAGGTATGAGAGATCCATCCAAGTGTTGCAAATCCTCATCAGTATTTGTTTTTATCAATATGTTTAATACTAGTTCTTCTAGTTGGTGTGAAATAATGTCTCACTATGATGTTAATTAACATTTCCCTAATGAAGCTGAGCATTTTTTCATGTGCTTATTATCTTTATATCTTCTTTTATGAAGTGTTTATTGAAATCTTTTGCCCATTTTAAAAACTAATTTTTTAGTCATCAGTTGTAAAAGTTCTTCATATATTCCGGATAGAGATCCTTTGACAGATACATGTATTGCAAATGTTTTCTCCAAATCTATGGATTTCCTTCTAATTTTGTAATGTTGTCTTATAGAAAACAAAAGTTTTTAATTTGCATGATGCTAATTTTATCGATTTTATGGTTTTTGGCTTTGTGTCTGTACAAGAAATTTTTGCCTACTCCAAAGATACAAAGATCTCTTACATTTTCTTACAGAAATTTTATAATTATAGACTTTATGTTTAGATCTATTACCTAATTTCAGTTTCGTTATAGAGAAAAATAGAGTGAAGTTCATTTCCTTTTCATATGAATATCCAGTCATTGCAGCATCATTTTTAAAAGTACTGTCTTTCTTATGTCAAATTACTGTGACAACTTTGTCAAAAATTAATTTACTATATAGACATAAGGTTACTTCTGAATCTTTTTTCATTTATCTATATGTATTTTTCTCAAAGCCACACTATTTTTACTCCTGTAGCTTTAGAATAAGCCTTGAAATAAAAATTTGCCCTTTAAAAAATTATTGTACATGTTTTCCTGTTCATATGTATTTTAGAATCAACTTTGCATTTTTTAAAAAATAATCTGCTATGATTTTGATTGAGACTTTGTTACAAACAATTTGAAAGCAAAATAAGTGAGGTAAAGTGCTCACAGCCCTGGGATCATTGGTCTTACCGTGTATTCAACACACAGAAGCAACTAGACTGAAAGAATGGTGAAATGGTCACTGCATATTAGGTTATGACAAAATTGGGTAATGACAAAGCCTTAATGGTTTGCATGGTGCTACACAAGCTTTGGTATATGCCTTTAAAAAATATATGAAAATTTTTATTCCATGGCCAGAAGAAACCATATGTCCTGGAAGCAAGGGTGGAAGAGGAAGTGGCTTGCATAATTAGTGATTCTTGTGTGTGTCTTTGAACTTGGGTGGTTATAAATCTTAGTTTCCACAGGAGTTGTGCTTTTATTGGGGGATATAACTATCACCAAATTGATTGGGAATTGAGCCTTCATCTGGCCACATTGAGCACCTTCTGATTTTGAGCCAATCAGCAAAAGGGGACAGCTGTACTGCCTGGGATGATGGATTCCAACCTTTAAGAGGGATTATGGTTTCTACTACACAACAGAGAGAAGGAAAAGTATGTGTAAAACCCAAGGGATTCTTTCAGGCACCCATTACTTCTTGCATTTCCAGTGTTGTAAGTTGATGGAAAACTATAAACATCTTGTACAGGCAGGAGCACAGACATCTCAGACCTTCATGAATAAAGATCTTGTTCACCCAACAAGTGAAGAATCTTTAATAGCTGAGTTCTTACTGAGAGAAAGAAACATAAAATGAGTACTGAAAGAAGGAAGGAATTTGTAAGGTATTCATGGCTTTGGATATGTGCAAAAACAAGAACTGCAGTAGCTACATCTATCTATCATCTACCATCCTTTCACCCCGCTAAACACACACACGCACATCCAGTTTTCTTTCTCCCCTTCTTTCAATAGTTTATATGAGGAATCGTAATTGTTTTTCAGTTACATAACATCAGCAGATGATTGTGGCTGAACAAGTAAAAGAATAAGCATCACCTCAAAATAGAGTGAGCTATTTATAAAACTTTTTTTTTTCTTTCCATTTCTATGGATCTCCATTTGTATGATGAATAGTTGCACTATGTTGTTTTTGGCAACAAAACATGTTCTTTTAGATATGCACAGACGTGTGTGTCTGGAAGTGAAGTAGCTAATGGGACGGGGCAGACTAGACCAGGTAGAGTCTATTGATGCTCAATACCATACCTACCCTTCTAAGCTCTTCTACCAGCCCCAGGGATATTACATTTCTGATATTTTGTATCTAAGTCTGGGTATTACATTTATAAGATTCTCTTGAAGAAATCCCCAGTGAAAGTCATTGGCACAATATTTGGAAGGCAGAAAACAAGCCATTACTGTTGGCAATTGTGGTCAGCGACTTGGACAAAGGCAAATGGTAAGCCAGTTTTCTTTCTGAGACACCCAATTTAGTGCTACGGGGAGCTGAGATCTTTTCTGGTGGCATCCTTCTGATTTCTATATTTACAGATTCTGTAAAGGCTAGCAGTGTCTTGTGACATAAATGGGATATGATATGAGCTTTTTAAATAATGATATTATTCAATGGTTTAATCTAGGTGCAATGACTTCAGTGTGTTCACATTGAGAAAATCCACCTAGCTGTATGTACATAATCTACAATTTGTATAATGTATGGTTATATAAAGTACTTTTATTAAAAGTTATTAACACAATTTCTACTCAAAAGACATAGAATAACTTCTACCGTTCTCGCTGATTCCTGAATGAAACAGATATATAAATCAATAAATGAGGACTCCATTATTGTTGCAGATCTCTTTAATCATCCTTTTCACATAAATTTAGCCACCTGTTTCCTGTGAAACATGACAAGCTTTGCCTCTTCTGGGAAAGTATGTCATTTGAAGGTATATACTTTCTCCTTCTTTAGCACTCTCGTGGAAGTATTTGTCATTTCCGACTTTTTCCCACCTTATTATCACATGCGTATTCATTATACAGTCAGTCATCAAAGTCTTTCTCCAGCATGAACTAACATTAATGTTGGGATCTTTATCCTAATTTTTCGGGTGGAAGTAAATGTACAATATATCTCATATACTATGAAATAGTTAATAACATCCTCATTGAGAAGATGAGGTTTACAATAATATAAAAGGAAGGTATACAAAATAAATATTCAGCTGCCCCAGTGTAGACTTCATGTAAGATCTAGAATATTCTTCATGATGATTTAAATTTCTAGGAAAAAAGAAACTTCTTCATTATTGGCACAAAGAGATCCTACAACTCTATAAAGAGTTGTACCATGACCTAATCTTTTTATAGGCTAGCTAGCATATAAGTCAGAAGTTCTTATCCTTGCCTCTTTTCTCTCTAGGGTAGATAAAACAGGCTTAATCATTGATTGTGCAGCATTGCCATGAAGTGGAAATGTCAGGCAGCTCCTGCTCACTAATCTTTGCTGTGTGCTTCTTTTTGGAAAACCATGCTTATGAAAGCATTTTCTACCATTATAAGATTTTTTGTCTGTACTGTTTACATCATCTAGCTTACAAATATTCTTCTCCATAGTGTTCTACATCTTGAGAGGATAAATTTCTGCAATAATCAGCAGAAGGGTGAATCTGTAACTTCAACTTATAAAGCTCATGCTTACAATTCTCAAAGAAAAATTTCCTTACCATAAAGACAATCAGTTATTAAAACTACCTTTTCCCCTGTTTCTTTTTATGTGAATCAGTATTCAGTTGAATCACATTTTTCCAAACACTTTTTGAAAAAAGTCAGTTATTGTTTCCATTTTGACTAAACCTTTCTCTGTGTTTGGAACTATTGCTGAAACATTTTCATTTCTCACCTTTTCCCATGTTTCTTGTATAGATGGGTAAATGGTTAAAGCCAGACTGTTATGGTTCACAGCCTGGCTCTGCCACTTATTAGCTGTGTGACCTTGAGCAAGTTGCTTAACTACACAACTCGTTTTCTCTGTGTGTAAGATGAATGTGGTGGGAGGACCTATCTCGTGAGATTGAAGAGGATTAAATGAGTTAAGATTTATCAAGTGTTCGAAAGTTCATGCCACATACTGAGGGCTATATTAACATATGTTTGTTGAAATAAGCAAAGAAACACCTACATACATACATACGTGCATGCATACATACCAGTTGAAGGCACATGATTCACTGTGAGACTCTGTGTCCCTCGTGGTCATCATTAAATCTGTTTTATCTTGAACAGTGCCAGGCATGTAGTAGGTGCTCAAGAAATATAAATTGAACAGATTGAATACATTCAAGTCACAAATTCAATAATTATATTCTTGGCTTTCTCCCAAATTTCCATTTTCTGGCTAAGAAATCACTGCTTTAGGCCTCTTTGCTTTTTCTTCTTTTCCATGAGTTGCACTACTAATCCATTTCTCTTAAGGACTATTTCTCACCAAGAGACAAGACTTGTTACTTCAAAAGAGTTCCTTGCATGTGCAACATCAAATAGAAACAACAAAGTCATTCTGAAATGGATAGACTATGTGGTCTGCTGGTCTCAGTTACCAGCTACGGGACCTGTCTGTCCTGCTCCTGGCCTCAGATTATATGCAATTTAGATGTAGGATTCAAGAAAATGACCTATCCAAACATGTCACCTTTGGAACCATGTTAGTGGTCATGAACACACATATTAAATTCATTTCCAAGAGTCTTCTATAATAATAGATTTTAAGCTAGATCTTATTTTTAGTTTTTCTAAAGAGGAGTACAGGAGTATACATTAATAAATATATTCATGTAGTTTTTAAAAATATTGCATGAAGCTACAAAAGGAAGAGTGAAAGAATAGAAATTCTTCCAGAATTCTTTCTGTATATTGTATTGTAATATTATGTGTTCATATGTATGTATGGATGAATACATATGTATATATAAACATGCACTCTGTATGTATGTATAAACTGATGAAAGTATATAAGGAGAATGAACTTCGCATGAAATAATAGTTTCTTGAGAAAATACATAAGACACCAAGGAAAGTTGTAAATGCTCCTCTAGGCAAGCCTCTAAAGAAAGAAATAATTTACAAAATAGATTTAGAATATGTCATCCTATGTAGTTAAGGAAGTATTTAATGTAGGTGGGATTATTACCATCAAACCCATCTTCCTCTTTCTCTTGATGTGTCAAGTGCCTAGACAAATGAGTCACCTTGATCTTCAACATTAGACGATTTGCAGCATTCATTTAAATTGAAAAATAGCATTTCCTTCCATGAAGTCAATTCAAAAGAAAGAAAGGACTCAGTGATTTTTAAGCAAGATGGATGATTTTGTCTAGCTTTGTGGCTGACTAACTCAAATCTGAATTATATGTCTCATTCCTGATGTCAGCTATGTTGTGGCATAGCTACCACATTTTTTAATGGTTGGAAAGCCTGGGTAGGATGCTTATTTGCCTTTAAAAACTCCATAACATTACACATGCAATAATTTATACAATGCTTTCTTTAACTTCTATGTATATTAAGACATATAGAAAAAGACATGAAAAATTGTTGGAGAAAGAAAGACCTGGATCATTAACATGATACCATATACTCAAAATACAGACTGTTAATGAGATGCAGTGTTGAGTTAGAATCCCCAGGTCTGGATCTTGGTTGGACAGTGGTAAAGACAGGTGTGAGACATTCAATAGGCCATAAACTTAAAAGGCTGGTGGATGTGTCAGTCGTGTCTCAAATATGACTGTGAGTTCAAAGTAGGTAGCTAAGAATGGTGCCCCTTGGGACTCAGTTTAGGACAAAGAACAGAGTGGGGAGTGGGGAGGTGAGTAAGTGCAGGTGTTTAAGGATAGAACTCACTCCTTCAAGATGATGATGAGTCAGCATTGTCAAACATAGAACTTGAAAAACAGTACTCAAACTAATTAATTATTATAATTCAATATAATGATCTCTTTAGGGGTTAATGAAACATTTGTCTATTCATTTATCTGTTAATTTACTCACCCATTCATTAATTTAGATAATAATATATATTTAATGCCATACCTCCTGTGCATGGATCCTGAAAATACAGAGTGGAAAAAAAAATCCCAAACACTTATGAGTTTATAGATGAAAATCATTAGAAATAATACATATTAATAATTACCAATTATTATGTACAATAATACAGAAAATAATTGTGTTTTATGAGATATTATAATAGGGGATAGGAATTTAGAGTAAAGTATCAGGGAGGGCTTCTTTCAGGAAAGGTCACTGAAGCTGAGATCTAGAGATAGAATTATCCAGGAAATGGGTGGGGAGAAGAGCCTTACAGGTAAAGAGAATAACAAGGTTAAAAGCCCCTGAGTGAGGAAAGGCTTGCAAGGTTTTCAGAAACAAGACAAGTCTGGTGAGCCATCAGTATTGTTATTAAGAGAGAATAATACGAGGTGAGAACAGTGAGGTAGGTCAACCATGAAGGACCTTATAGATCATGTTTAAAGTGTTATATTTTATTTTGTGTGCAAGTAAAAATGTAGTTTTAAGAGTGAAAGTGATGTGATCTGATTTATGTTTTGTTGATATCCTCTGCCTGCTCTGAGGGGCATGGATGGAAGGTGTATTAAAGGTCAAGAGTGGAAATTCAATAGCAATTGTCTAAGTTGATGGTGGCAAGAATGAGGGCAATGTTGATGGAAAACAGAGGCCGGTACACAGACCTATGGCATGTCACTATGCTGAAAGCATTAGGGAAGCCCTCAGACCCATGCAATTAGGAATGAGACAGGTTTGCTTGGCAGGTTGGACAGCTACAGCTTTGGTGCCTGATTAAAAGATGTATAATTAATTTTACATTGTATTGAGATCGAATAAATAATGAAAATATATTTCTCCTCTACATTATCAATACCTATATAGGCCAAAAGAACAGCTAGGTTCTGTCTAAACCCTAACTTTATGAATTCTAAGTGTAGTAATGAGTTGAAATCATAGTATTAGTAATCTAGTTTAATTAAATCATTGAATGACTAGTAAACTAGAATTTTATCAGCCAGTTTGGGCACCTATCCACATTTATAAAGTTTGAGGAAAAAACTATTGTACATTGGAAAAACAGGGCCCATGTAAGGTAGAAAATTGTTGATTTTGTATCTGCAAGTAGAATCCACTGTATATTTGGATAAATAAAACATCCAAACAGACTTTATCACAGATAAAAGTGGATTTTGGTATAGTGAGAGATAGAAGTCTAGTTTCATACATTTGCATATAAATAGCCAGTTTTCTCAGCACTATATATATTATAGAGGCTGTCCTTTCCCCAATGTTATGTCCTTGGTGCCATTATCAAAAATCAGTTGGCTGCAGATACATGGGTTTATTTTTGGATTCTCTATTTTGTTCCATTGGTCCATATGTCTGTTTTTATTCTGGTACCATGTTGTTTTGATTACTATAGCTTTGTAGTATGTTTTGAAGTTAGGGAGTGTAATACCTCTAGCTTTGTTCTTTTTGCTTAAGATTTCTTTGGCTACTCAGGGTCTTTTGTGATTCCATAAAAATTTTAGGATTTTTTTTCCCATTTTTGTGAAGAATGTTATTGGTATTTTGATAAGAATTGCATTGAATCTATAGATCACTTTGGGTAATACGGTCATTTTGACATATTAATTCTTCCAATCAATAAACATGAAATGTCTTTCCATTTTTTTTGTCTTCATTATTTCTTTCATCAGTGTTTTGCAGTTTTTATTGTAAAGATCTCTCACTTCCTTGGTGAAATTTGTTCCTAGTTATTTTATTTTGGGGTAGCTATTGTAAATGGGATGCTTTCCTGATTTCATTTTAAGCTAGTTCATTGTTGGTGTATAGAAATGCTACTGATTTTTATATGGTGATTTTGCATCCTGCAACTTACTAAATTTGTTCATCAGTTCTAAGAGTTCCTGGTGGAGTCTAGGTTTTTCTATATATAAGCTCATGACATCTGCAAACAGGAAAAATTTGACTCTGTCTTTTCCAATTTGGATGCCCTTTATTTCTTCCTTTTGCCTATTTGCTCTGGATAGAACTTCCACACTATATTAAATAAATGTGGTATAAGTGGGCATCCTTATCTTGTTCCTCTTCTTAGAAGAAAAGCTTTCAACTTTTCCCCATTCAGTATGATGTTAGCAATGGGTTTGTCATATATGGCCTTCAATGTATTGAGATACTTTCCTTCTATACATAATTTGTTGAGAGTTTTTATCATGAAGGGATATTGAATTTTATCAATTGATTTTTTCTGCATCTATTGAAAAGATCATGTAATTTTTGTCTTTTATTTAGTTGATGTGATGTATCACTTTTATTGATTCATGTATGTTGAACCATCCTTTCATCCCTGACATAAATCCCACCTAATCATAGCATATGATCTTTTTGATGTATTGTTGATTTGGTTTGCTAGAATTTTGTTGGGAATTTTGCATTTACATTCATCAAGGATATTGGCCTGTCCTTTCCTTTCTGTGTGCATCCTGGTCTGATTTTGGCATTAGGGTGATGCTGGCCTCATAGAATGAGTTTGAAATAATTCCCTCTGCTTTGATTTTTTTGGAAAAAATTTGAGAAGAATTAGTATTAATTCTTGAAATGTTTGGTAGAATTCAGGAGTGAAGCCACTTGGTCCTGTGACCCCTGTCTCCCACCATATGCCAAAATCAACTCAAAATATATTAAACACTTACATGTAAGACCTGAAAATATAAAAATACTAGAAAAAACCAGGGGAAATACTCTAAGACATTGGTTTGGGAAAAAATTTTATGGAAAAGACTTCTAAGGCACAGACAACAAAAGCAAAAATAGACATATGGGATTACATCAAACTTAAAAGCTTCTGCACAGAAAAGAAATAATCAACATAGTGAAGAGGCAAACTGCAGATGGGAGAAAATATTAATATTTAGAATGTACAAGGAACTCAAAAAACTCAATAGCAAAAACATCTGATTGAAAATGAGCAAATACCTGATTAGACATTACCCAAAAGAAGTCATACAAATGACCAATTGGCACATGAAAAAATGTTCAACATCACTAATCATCAGAGAAATGCAAATCAAAACCACAATGGGGTATTATTTCACTCCAATTAGAATGGCTATTATCAAAAAGACAAAAAATTACAAATGCTAGAGAGGATGCAGAGAAAAAGGAACTCTTATACACTGTTGGGGGGAATGTGAATTAGTATATCCATTATAGAAAACATTATGGAGGTTTCTCAAGAAACTAAAAATAGAGCTACCATATGATCCAGCAAACCTACTTCTGGATCATCCAAAGGAAAGGAAATTATATACTGTAGAGATATCTGCAACCCAATGTTTATTGCAGCACTATTCACAATAGCCAAGATATGGAATCAATCCAGGTGTCCATCAACAGATGACTGGATAAAGAAAATGTCATATATTCGCACAATGGAATACTACTCATCCATGAAAAATAATAAAATCCTGTCATTTGTGGCAATATGAATGAGCCTGGGAGACATTATGTTAGGGGAAATAAATCAGTCACAGAAAGAAAAATACAGCATACTCTCATTCATAGGTGGAAGCCAAAAAAAATTTTAAAAAGATAAGTTTTTAGAAGTAGAGATTGCGATTGTGGTTAACGGAGGTTGAGAAGAGGAGGGGGGATAGGGAGAGGTTGGTTTATGGATAAAAAATTACAGTTAGATAAGAAAATAAGTTCTGGTTGTATACAGTAGTGCTAGGCATCTACAACTAAAAATAATTTATTTTATGTTCTCAAATGGCTAGAACAGAGGAGCTGAAATATTTTCATCACAAAGAAATAATAAATATGTGCAATTATGAAATGATGAATATGGTAATTATCCTGATTTGATCATCACACATTGTACACATGTACTGAAATATAATTCTGTACTTCATAAATATGTACACCCAATATGTGTCAATTAAAAGTAAATATATTTTTAAAATGTAATAAAAAGAGGTGACTGAATTGAAAATAAATTACTCAATTTTCACAAAAGCAATTTGAATGAAAAACATTTTAAAAAGTGATATCATAATATTTCCTTTTTTTATTTCTTGAAACATGATTGTACATATTTGTGGGGAACAGCATTGAATGTCAATACCTGTGAGCAAGATGTGATGCTCAAATCAGGATAATTAGTATATTCAACATTATACAATGTAATCATTTTTTGTGGCCCTTTACCAATTTCTTGCTAAGCCTCTCTTCCCCTCCCTCTTTCCCATATCTTATGGCCTGTCCTCAGGTCTGTTCTTTCCTTTTGGAAGCTCCACAAGTTGTTGTGGTTGCTGTTTTTTTATTATTTATTTTTTTGTTTGTTTGTTTATTATCATTGTTATTATTATAGTTCCCACTTCTGAGTTCCCACTTTCTTTTTCTGTGCCTGGCTTATTTCACTTAACATAATTTTCTCTAAATTCATCCATGTTGCCATGATGGAAGCATTTCATTCTTTTTTATGGCAGAGTAGTATTCTATTATGCATATATATCACATTTTCCTCATCTAGTCATCCATTGATGGACATTCAAGTTGGTTACAACTCTTGGCTATTACAGATAGAACTGTGATAAATATGGGAGTGCAGGTATCCCTTCAACATGATTTCCATTCCTTTGAGTATATACCCAGCAGTGGATTGCTGGATCACATGGCAGTTCTATATGTTGTTGCTTGAGAAACTCCATACTGTTTCTTCTAATGGCTGCGCTAATTTACAGTCCCACAAACAGTATAGGAGTTAGATTTATTTCCAATTCTCAAACAAGCAATATACCCTTGCAAAAATAGTACTAGGTTAAAAATTCTGACATAATCGAGGTTTACAGAAAGAATTAGAATCAGGGTTGGGGTGAGATTTAAGGTTAGAACAAGAGATTACTTCATACCAATACCAGTACCAGAGTTAATAGTGAAAATGAAGTTTATTTTTATTAAAATCAAGACCAAATAAGAATGCAAGCTATTTCGTGAAAATTAATTTAGCATTGCTCTGAAAATATTAGCTTATTCAATAAAAGATGGTATAAATATACAAAGGTAGAGAAGTTACTACTTTTGCATATTGTATTTTTATGTCTAATAATTTAAAAGAATTGCCTAAAAGATTATGAAAACAGAAAAGAAAACAGTAATGTAACTGGTTAAAAACTAATATGGCTTTAAATATGTATTGCACAAGTTTCAAATATATTGTTTATTTATTAAGCCATATAGCCAAAATTTTGAAGTAGCTTAAAATAAACAATTTATTTTTATGTACACGCATAAAATGTCCAAGATATATTTTTTACCTAAAATGTTAGGTATTTTTTATTTGATTTTATTTTTGAAAAAAAATCTAAGCATAATGCAAAGAAGTATTATATATGCCCTTAAAATGTCTGGTAGAACTTTTGTTAAATTTTTTAATATTTGCTCTCTGTAAAGAATGTAATGGAGAGTTGTGTGAGTTGTTATATCTTATGTCGTAAAATTGTCTGTTATTTTATGGCAATTATGTTTCATTAAAAAGCACTTTAAAAATCAAGCTCCTGCTTACTTTTCTTAAAATGCCATATTTTTGAGAAAAGAATATTATACATTTTAATTACATTTTAAACTAATTCACATTTTCTAATACAATGCAAATAAATACTGCTTGCCTCTGTTGAAATGAAAACATGAGTTTAGCTTCTTAAATTGTCCCCTGTATTTACTTTAAAAATTCAGGTCCAGCACACATTTTCCCCAAATTCTAAGAAAAAAAAGTTAGTATTTTTACTGCAACTATTGGTGTCATTCTTATAGTCTTTTCTAAATCAATGTTTTAAACATTTAAAAATACATTTATGCGAAGTTTTCAGCTATACCGGGGAGAAATATAAACTGATAAAAAAAAAACAAAAGAAAAAAAGTTGGCTGCCTCTGTAGGTCTTCCTATTTCCATAATAGACTTATTGTGATATCAATTGCCCAAGAAAAAATAAGTTAAGTGATTTTCTCTATTAGTTTGTGAGTAAAAACTGGAATTGCTTTAAATAAATGGGTCTATGTTATAGAGTTCCATATTAAAATATCTGCAAGCTTTAAAACTATCAAAACGCTGAAAGGTCATGGTCTTCAAAAGGATTTTGATTCATAAATATATATACCTCCAACTAAATTACCTTGCTTAAGTGAACATAATGTAATGACAGTAATTTCCATTGCCTCTCTCTTTGCCTTTATTTTTTTCTAAATTTCATTGCATCAGCTCTTAGTTCAATTGTTATAGCTTCAGAAACAGCTAAGAATAAAAGCTGTGTATTTCTATAAAATGTAGGTATAAATGTCAATTGAGAACTCAATATTATTTAAATTAATAATTCTAAAAAATTATTTAGCTTTTTCAGTGGATAAAATTTAATCCAATTTGTCTTTTTAATCAGTAGATGATAAGGATCTTTCATAATATTGGTTCTTAAATAAGAGAAGATTCCCCAGCTATCTTAACATATGCATCTTGCAAATTATTGAATCTAGATAATTTATTGACTGGTAAAAGAGAAGAATAAAAATGTACTATTACCTGGTTTGTATAGAAGTAAAAAAGAGAGTAAAATTGGACAAGGTTTTTCAATAATAGTCATACTTATCAACTCTAATAATATTGTACGTTGTTAACATTCACCTTGGGGGTTTTTTGAAAAGCAAAACTTTTTTTTTTCAGGTTAATATTTACTAGTCACGATATAACAGGACTCTTCTGTCACACATTACTGGTGTGACTGCAAATAAAATTTAGCAATTTTATTTCAGCAAATAAATTTACCTCTCTCAAATTCAGTTTCCTCATTTGTAAAAATGGGGAGAATGGCATATCTGTTGTAAGGGCATGTGATGATTAAACATAATCACACACGTGAAAGCTTTTAACCAAGCACCAGGCAGACAGAATTTGGGGGAGAGTAATAAATGGTGGTTTCCTTACTCACAGGGATATTGGGTGATTGAGGACTTAACACAATTTTGCACTCCTTAAGGAAAATTACTCCCTATAAGGAAAAATGTGAAAAATGTATTTCTTGGGGTTACAAAATGAATTAGAACTTCATGTTCAGGCAAAATGTTTCTTTAAAAAATCCCCTACACAGTGTTTCTAGGAACAGAAATTATTAAAATGATTGTTTGGGAGGTAGATCAGAGATTTCAAAACAAGCTTACAAAACAAAGGAGAATAAAGCTTCTCATACGTTACTTAAGTCAAATATCATTTGGCCTTATTAATTGAACCTAAAACCAAGAAGGCATTGACTGTTCAAAAATTCAGTGTATTTCTGTTTTCTTTCAATATTTTGTGTTTACCTTACATAGGGTATTTCAAGAAGTTCATGGAAAAATACAATTAAAAAATAATACTATTCTTTCTATGAACTTTTGAACATCTCATATATTTTGAAGTTGAATTATTAATATTGTCAAACTAGAAATTATTAGAGCCTTTTTAAAATAAAAAGATCAACAGATTAAAATTTAAAATTGCATTTTGGTATGGTCAGAACTGCAGAGGACATTTAATTTATCATTCTTGATAGTAAGGAAAAAACACAGTCAATAATGCTATGAAAAGGGCATTTTTTTCTTGAAAGGTGTGGGTGAGAAGTGGTAAAGGACACTGTAAAGCCGAGGCAGCCAAAAAAGGAGTGAGAGAAGAGACTTGAGAGAGGGAACAAGCAAGGACAGTGAAAGAAGAGAGGAAACCAGAAAAGCAAAGGTCTGTCTGGCATGGTCAACTGCAACCTGAGCAGAGTAGAGGGAGGGTTAAGGCCAGGGGAGGGCAGAGGCAAAGAGCAGAGCATCAGGTGACTCTTAGATTACCCTGGTCCCAGTGAAACCTGAGCCCCAGTGAGAGAGCAGGTATATTTAAGGGAGTCCAAGGAGCTTAAAAAAAAAGAAGAGGAATTCGATATCAGAAAACATTCTCTGATGCTGTAATGAGATCTCTGTTGGTGGATTCATGCCCTCACGAATACAGTGCAAGTCCTGTCATCTGAAACTTGTTCAATTCGGCAGAGAGATCGATCCAAATCCTCTGTGAGGAAGCACTTTTATAACATCACATCATTTATATTATGGTTAAAATGTTTGTAAATTCTGTGTCTTGTTTTATGACTCAGTGGTCCACTAGACAAAGGTACCTGGTATTAGTCAGAGGCAAGGTATTATCTTTTTGTATAATACTGTGTTTTGTTTTGTTTTTAAGAAATGATGACTTCACAGTTCCTTTCTTTATCAAAATCTAGCTAGCTGTGGATTCAGAAACCCCTCAGATAACTGGACCATCCAATGGGGGCACTTACACAGCCTATATAAAGCACTTGGGTAATTGGCCCTCTTACATTGGGCCATTTAAGGGATTGGAGTAAAGACAGGAAATAGATACCCTTGGCTGCTTCACATAGTTGACTTGATTTTTGCTGCTCTCTGAATAGCGTGCTGTTACTTTGTGTTAGCTGCCATACTAAATCAAGGAATGTTGGTCACTTACCACAGTGAAACATTTCATCTTCTTAAAAAATGTGGATTTGTGGAGTTTTGCATTAACAAAAAGAAACATTGTTTGCAAATAGCCTAATATGTTTCAAGAGGGGAAAGAAATAGAACAAAGCACCTAAACAGTACTCGATTTTTCTTAGCAAACTGAAGCTACCACTTTTTATTTTGATAAATGATGCTAATGACACATGGGGACATTTACAGGTGTGTAATTCTTCATCTCACTACACTATTGTTTCCATGATTTTCTGTTAAAGCACCCACATGCTTTTAAACACCCTCTGTTAAACAGCCTTCTTTCCCTCAATATTGTTTTTGGCACAATGCATTTTGAAATTGAATAATCAAAGATAAATCTACCTCAAGTTTTCCCTCTTCCCATAGTGCCTCTCATCCTCAATTTTACTGTTGCAGATAGCTCAGTGAAGCATGGGCCTTCTTTCTTTCTCTAGATTGCCAAAACTAGCAAATGTGAGCAAGTTCCTTTTAGAATTAAATTCCACATTTTGGGGTTGGATTGCCTACACTGGCTTACTGGGAGAAAAAGAGGATTTGAAAAAAAATATTACAGGTGAACATAGCCCACCCAGTGCTGTTTAGGTCATGAGGAATGTTGCTTGATACTGTACAATATGCCAGATGTGACAGAAACATTTCATGAGTTTCTATTATAAATCTGCAAAAGGAATACATAACATATGGGAGTGTTGTCAACATGGTCTTGACCTTGAAAGTTAATTGTCTTAGAGGAATCACAGCTTCCCCAAATCTTGTTCTCTTCATCTTGAAATGCTGAGGAATGGATCAGAAAAGGCCAAATTTAACTAGCACTCTGTGTTAGGGATTGTTCCAAATGCTAACAAAGAACATAGACCGGAAGTGAGGTAGGGGTCCCCTTTCATTTAGTGTTTGCATCTTCTGGTCAGATGGGGGATATCTACCACAGAACTCACAAGTTATGGCCACACACAAGGGCTAGCCACAGCTGACCTCTTAACTATGTATCTTTATGCTGTTCATATTGAACTATAGAAATATTGCCAGAGAATTTAAAAAATTCAAATAGTTAGGGTATGTGAAAAGAGTCAAAATCACCCATATTGCCTTTTGCCCTCTCTCACTAAAGGAAACTGTTTGGAATATATACTTGCCGAAATGTTTTAAGGCATACATCAACATTCTGTTATAAATAATATCATTTTGGCCATCTCTTATACCATGTTCAGAGTAATAATCTACTCAGTCTTTCCCTGTCCTTCTAATAAATTCTTTTTATACCTGTCAAATTCTTTCATTCAAAATAGAAATAAGATGACTCTGTTAACCAATATGAAGCCCATGTAGGCTGCTAAAACTGAGTGTAAACCCCTGTTATTTTCAACTACTTTCTAGTTTAGATTATAAGAAATCTTGGGAGTGAGACTGAAAAAGTATGGTGATGGAATGTTTTGTGTTATATTATATAAACTGTGGTTTATATGGTTTACATGTATAAGATTACGGACAGTTTTAACTATAAAGTGATGTTTCCTGTTAGTTCCTTTAGTATTGACATTTCACTGAATCAAAGAACAAAAAAGAACTTCAGCAATCATATAATACAAAATTCTCTTCTTACAAATGTGCATACTGAGAGGCAGAGAAGTAAAGAGATTTGTCCAAGGTTATACAGCTCATTAATGGCTGGTCTGAGATCAGCACATTTAGTCCAGGTTATGACCAATTGCCTGCTATCATTTGGGATGAGTTGATAGCTTTTGAAACCAAGCTTCTTGGCCATAGTTTTTCTGTATTGTTTTTTAAAATTGCTGTTCTTTACCTGTTTTCTTCTTAAGGGAAAATTCCATAAATTTACTTTTGCTTTTATAGCAACTCTCACAATAATGTAAAATAGTAAGTTCCTCCCGTAGTAGATCTTTGATAGCTGACGGTGAAGCTTTTCTACAAATCCTATGAAATTGCATTTCTTCTGTGCTAATTCCCTCATTGGCATACTAGTATTGGCTCATGCTAATCTTACAATTGTCTCTTAGTTTTATTATTCCAACAACTCTCCTTTGTCCCTGTGTCAAAATGGTGCATAAACATAGCCCACAGATTATATAAAGTTCGTTTCTGCACAAATTTGACAGATTTAACTTGCTGCAAAAACCTTTATTATCTAATATTTGTTGAGCACAAAAACTATATTATTCTAGAAAATGTAATCTCACTTGATATCAATTTTCTTATGGTATACCTATGTTTCTGGCTTTAGACATCAGATAAAGTGGCATTCTTTATTCAAACTGACTTCAACACACAAGGTAGCAGTAGACTTCGATGCAGAAGACGCAAGAAAGAAAACTTTCTTTTTTTTTTTTTTTTTTTTTGTCTTTTTTCTTTTTTCCGTGTCCGGCAACGGATCGCAACCCTCAGTGTTGCCCCCGTAACGGACCGGGGACCGGCAACGGGATCGCAAGCCTCGGCGTTGCTCCCGCGCCTCGCTCAGCCAGCGAGCGGGAGCCGGTCTGTATGTGGGATCCGAACCCTCGGACGGGAGCGCCGCCGCGCTTCCCAAGCGGCGCACTATCCAGTGCGCCACCGGGCCGGCCCAAGAAAGAAAACTTTCTAAGACCACCTAAAATGTTCCAGAATATACTGAGAGGATTTAAACTTATTAAAGCTTTTCTCTCCAACTGTGGGACCTGGGTAACATTATTGGGCTGAGGTCACTTTGAATAGGAACTGTAAGAATGTGGAAAACCATTGTTCTACCAGGTAAGATTTTGGCATTTTGTTTCTCAGAATGTTAAAAAGATCTACTTTTAAAAGCCTGGGGAGTAAAAGGCATCTATATTTTATTATTGTCAGTCACTGACCTTTCCTTCCAAACCTGGCTGTGTTTTTGTCCATTTGCTAACAAATGACCCAGGCTAGAAGAGTAAAGGACAATGAGAGCATGCAAATCCCTGTTTATCTTATCTCTTGCCTTTCGTCATGAATGTTTTCCCACCTATAACAACTGACATGCTCAAGGCAACTGTAGACACCAAATTCCTTTCCAGGAAACTGTCCTAAATTGCAAATAACTTGGTAACAGTTGTTTTTATTATTTTCCCTCTTGATTTTAATTTCTAGCTTTGTATCCTGATTCTCCATAAATGCTTTTGACACCTTAAATTTTGGCAGCAAGTTTGAATTATTTTTTAGTAAATAAGAAGTGCTTACTCCTCTGTGAGTACTTCTGATTTCTTGCATAAGAAATTCTCTTCCTGGTCCTAATGCCAAGTAACCCAACTATTGGTTTAATCCATTCTATGAGAGGGAATTTGGATAGTCTCAGCTTTCCTCAGAAACTACTCAGTTTTTGTGCCCTTGACTCCAGCACCAGTTATCCTCAAAAACCCAGGATACTCACAATCATGCCTAGAATTATCTGGAGGGTAAGAAAAGAAATCTTGACCATTTATCAAAAATTATGACTGAGAAATCTCTGGTGCTATTTTTTTTTCTTTAGTTTATTGTACATTCAAGTAATACATACAATATGGGGAGTTAAAATGTTTACTTTTGTCGTTTCTATTAGGAATATAATCATTTTAGAATCACATGTATGAACCAATATTTATGACTTTTATTCCTGGAAAGCATATCTACTTTAACATGAAGCAATATCAGTGAAAACTGCAGAGTAAGAAAAGTATCAACCTCAATATATGGGAATTCTTTAAGTGTAAGAAAGATTAGAGACTGGGGTGAAGTGTTTAGAAATGTGAGGAAAGGTGAATGCAGGAACTCTAGAGACCATATACATGTGAAATAAATATGACACTAGGAAAGGAAAGACAGAGCAGCATAATGAGTCTGAGTGAGAGAGGGGACCTTACTGCAGCTCTTTCCAGAACTCAATTCCTCCATAGCAATGAAAAGAACATGGTACTAGTGGTTCAGAACATTTTTTTCTTTTTCTTTTTCTCTTTTCTTCCAATTTTTCTTTTCTTCTTTGAATAGATTACATTTTGTTGTCAACATAATTTTTTTCCAAAATCTGTTTGGAATAAGCATGAGAATCTGAGCATATAAAACTAGGAGAGAGAGAATAGAAACTTATTCTCAGTGATTTGGAAAGAAACCAGGAAACAAAAGGAAGGTGAAAAAAAAAGATATGACCCATGCTTATTCATCCATTAAACAACTATTTTATTGAGATGCTACTTCAGCTAGACATTGAACAGTGCCCCGTGCATCCCAAGGTAGGTAGTAAAATAGTACATTGTTCCTACTCCCAAAAGAATGTGTGATCTAAAAGGAAGAAAAACTCTTATCACCCAAGTCTATAATAGAGAGATGTACTCATTATGCTTATGGTTAGGAGAAGAGATAAAGATTTGAGTGGATCAGAGAAAGTCTCATAAAAGATCTTACAGTAGACATTACATGAGAAAGGGGAGGTAGGGACAAAGGTAAAATAAATTATAGAAATTATAGAGCTTATTTTTTGAAGGAATATGTGCAAAAGGAGAAAATCCATAAACAATTAATAAAATCTTAAGTATTTTGATATTTCTGGAAAGTGTAATCAGAGTGGATATGAAGTGAGATGAGACTGAAATCGTAGCCATTGGTCAAGCAATAAAGGGCCTTATTTAGCATGCCAAACATTGGAGATTTATCTTATGAATAATAGGAATAATTGATCATTTCAAGCAAGTAGGTCAAAATTATGTCTCAGAAAAATATCTTAGGCTGCATTGCGGAGCATAGGTTGGTACATTATAGGATTAGATCTTATTAGTAGGTATAATATCACTCTCAAGATGCTATCACAATTTCAAAGTGAAAAGAAATGGTGATTGTAACTAAGATAATGCTATGGCTTGAAAGTGAATGGGCAGAACCAGTACGTACTGTAATAGTCTGTTTCTGTTGCTTATAACAAAATACATGGAATTGGGTATTTTATAAAGAAAAGGAAATTTATTGCTTATAGTTTCTGAGGTTAAACACAACTGGTGACAGTGATGGTAGAGTATCACATGGTGAAAATGGTGGAGCAGAGAGAGCAGAGACTAACCTTCTCACCTTCTCATTCACTCTCTTTTTAAAGCCCTCAGAACCACACCCATGACCACTGTTTTTAATCTGTTCATTATGACATGGTACTACAACCTAATCACCTCTTCAAGGCCCAATCTTTCAATTACCATAATAGGATTTCCCACTCTCAACAGTTACAGTGGGGATTAAGCCTCAACGAGGTTGGGGGGGGCATCCAGTCTACAGCACTTACTTAGTATTTATAGGAGTTGTTGATTGGTCAAAAGCAGAAGACTAAGAATGATGTCACAAATACAGTCGAGTAGGAGATAGTAGCTCCAGTTAGCCCCGCATAAAACAAAAATGGATAGCTATCCACAAATCACTGTAGTACAGAGAGAGCTTAACGACTCATTAAAGAATCTGCAGCAATATAGTGTAGGAAAAAAAAAAAAAGCAGTATCTACATAGGCTGGTGAGACTGACAAATCTGAGACACCAGGAAATGGCTAGAGACAAAGAAGAAAAGTGGAGGCTATTGGTATCAGCCACACAGTGGGAATCTCCCGTGGCATGCTACACAGAGGACACTGACCTCTTTTGCCCCTGAGTTAACCAATAGCCATTCCAGAGGGAGAACCCCAGAGAAGGAAACGGCTTGCACACCATTCCCCCATCCAGGAAGTGGTGGCTATTGAGCCACTTTAGAAAAGGAAACTCAACCTCTCCCAACCTCATGCGTGCCCCAATCTTGAAGCAATCTTCATTAGCACTAACCTTAGCTGACAGAACTGCACAGACTATGCAACTGCACTCTCACTAGTGTCAGATTGCTGTACCCCACCCAGCAAGCACCTTCACACCTCTCCCCCAACAGGAAAGGTCTTTTCACAGCAAAAGTAGCCCATGAAGTCTGAAAGAGGTGGCTGCTTCATCAAGATGTATTATAATAAAACCATCAAATATTAAAGACAAAAAAATATAAAAATATCCTGAAAGCAGCAAGACAATAAAAGCATTTCATATATGAGGAGGTTTCAATAAGGCTAGCAGTGGACTTCTCAGCAAAAACCTTACAGGCTGTGAGAGAGTTGGACAATATATTAAAAGTGCTGAAGAAAAAAGACTGCCAACCAAAAACATTTTCTATGGTAAAAGAAATTCTAATTAAAAATTCAATGAGATATCACACATCAGAATGTCTATTATCAAAAAGAGAAAAGATAAGTGTTGGAGAGAATGTGGAGAAAAGGGAACCTTTCTACATTGTTTGTAGGAATGTGAATTACTACAGTCATTATGGAAAACTGTAGGAAGATTCCTCAAAAAACTACACATAAAATTATCATATTGATGGAGTTTGGATGTGTTGTCCCCTCCTAAACTCATGTGGAAATTTGATCCCCAATGTGGCAGTGCTGGAAACTGAGTCATGGGGGCGGATACTTCTTGAATGGATTAATGCTCTCCCTGGGTGAGGAGGGGTAGTGAGTGAGTTCTCGCTCTATTAGTTCCCATGAGAGCTGATTGTTTAAAGGACCTTGGCATCTCTTGCTTCCTCTTGCCATGTGATCTGCTTGTATCCGCCAGCTGCCTGCTGTTTTTCCATGAGTAGATGCAGCCTGAGGCCCATACCAGATGCAGCTGTCCTAAAATCATAAGCCAAATAAACCTCTTTTCCTTATAAATTACCCAGTCTCAGGTAGTTCTGTTACAGCAACACAAAACTGACTAATACACATATGATACAGCAATCCCACTTCTGAGTATTTACCCCCAAATTTGAAATCAGTATGTTGAAGAGACGTCTGCACTATTACATTCATTGCAGCACAATTCACAACAGCCAAGTCATGGAATTAACCTAAGTGTTCATCAAAAGATGAAGGGATAAAGAAAACGTGGTATACAAGCACAATGAAACACTGTTTGGCTTTAAAAAAGAAAGAAATTTTGTCATTTGCAGCAATGTGGATGGAATTGGAGAACATTATGCTAAGTGAAATAAGCCAGTCACTGAAAGACAAATACCACGTGGAACCTAAAACTCAAAGAACCAGAATAGAATTGTGGTTATCAGAGGCTAGGGAAGGGAGTGGAAAGAATCAGAAGATGATGGTTAATGAGTACAAAACCTCAATAAGACAAGAGGAACAATTTTCTTCTTCGAGGTATATTGTATATCATGGTAAATATAGCAAATAATAATGCATTGCGCATTTCAAAAGTGCTAAGAGAGTAATCTTCAGATGTTCTCACTACAAAACTGATAAGTATTTGAGGTGATTGATATGTTAATTAGCTTGATTTAATTATTCCACACTGTTAGTAATACTTTATGACATCACTTTATACCCCATAAAATATACAAATATAAGTTGTCAATATATAAATAAAAAATTAAAATTTAAAAAAAAAAAGAAAAAGAAAGGTGCCAAAAGCACACCACAGGGAAAGTACAGTCTCTTTTATAAATGCTGGGAAAACTGGCTATCCACACTTAGAAGCACAAAAATAGACCCTCATCTCATACCATCTATAAAATCAACTCAAAATGGATTAAAAACAAACATAAAGCCTGAAACCACAAAACATTTAGAAGAAAATTTAGAGGAAAAGCTCAATGATGTTGGTCTGGGCAATAATTTTTTAGATATAATCCAACAAATGCAAAAATAGACAAACAAGATTATATCAAACTAACATGCTTCTGCAATCTTAGGAAACAATCAACATAGTAAAGGGACAACCTAAGAATAGGGGAATATATTTGCATAACGAATATCAGATAGAGGTTAATATCCAAAATATGTATTTTAAAAATTCAAACAATTCAATAATAAGGGCAAAGGACCCGAATAGACATTTCTCAAAAGAAGACATATAAATGGCCAACAGGTTTATGAGAAATGCTCAACATCACTAATCATCAAGGAAATGAAAGTTAAAACCACGAGATATCACCTCATACCTGTTAGAATGGCTATTATCAAAAAGACAAAAGATAAAGTGTTGTCAAGGATGTGGAAGAAGGAAAACCCTGTACATTGTTGGCAGGAATGTAAGTTAGTACAACTATTATAAAAACATTTTGAAGATTCCTCAAAATATAAAAAATGGAGCTACCATATGATCCAGCAATCCCATCACTGGGTATATATCTAAAAAATATGAATCAGTGTGTTGAAAAGATCTCTGTAGTCCCACATTCATTGCAGTATATTCACAATAGCCAAGATATAGAACCAACCACAACTGTCCACCAACAGATGCATGGATAAAGAAAACGTGGTGTATATATGCACAATGAATACTATTCAGTCTTTAAAAAGAAGAAAATTCTGTCATTTGCAGTATCATTTTGTTTTGATTATAATTCTTAAGAATTTAACCCAGGAATTCCTCTGAATTCAAAAAGCAGGCAAACAGCCTAGTAAACTAAAAAATGCCCACAAAATCCAAAGGCTATTTATCCTTAATAAGAAAATCTTGTCATTTTTGACAACATGGAGGAAACTACATGACATTATGTTAATTGAAATAAGCCAGGTACAGAAAGACAAATATCAAACAATCTCACTTATATGTGGAATCTAAAAAAGCAGAACAGATAGCAATAGAGTAAAATTGTTGTTACCAGAGGCTGGGGGCTGGGAAAATTAGGGAGAGACCGTATTGATCAAAGGACACAAAATTTCAGTTAGATAGAAAGGATAAGTTCAAGAGATCTATTGTACATCATGGTGGCTGCAGTTAATAACAATATATTGCACACTTAAAAATTGTTAAAAGGGTAATTTTAAATTTTTTCACCACACACAAAAAAGATAAGTATGTGAGGTAATGCATACATTAAATAGTTTGATTCAGCCATTCCACAATGTACACATATATCAAACATCATGTTGTACACCATCAAAAAAAAAAAAAAAAGTGGGAGCCTATAAAGAGAAAAGAATCGAACATAATTCAAGAGATTATTGACTTAAAAACTGGGCACTTGGTGGTTCAGTGCCCTAAAATAGAGCTAGTAGTAAGAGCAGACTTAGCAGAGAAGACAATATGTTCAATTTCAGATCTGTGATTAAGCTACCTGTAGAATAAGTAAAGATGTCTTCTAGGCAGTTAGTACTCAAGAGACACATCTAGGCTGGAGGTAAATGTTTGGTAGCCATCAGCATATAGATAGTTCTGAAGTCCTAGGAGTAAATGTGATTGTCAAGAAAGACAGTGTGGAGTAAGACAAAAATTCTGCAGATAAAATAAACTGTTGGAAGGCAAAAGGTGCCATTAGGAAAGGTTTCTAGAATTAATAATAATGTCAATTTGGAAGATGCCATTACACTTTATTTTATAGACCTTTTAACCACCTTGCATACCATTTTTAAAAAAGGCCATGCCATTTTCATTTTTATCCATTCGATATAATAAATCTAGGACATAAACTATGAGAAGACCTTGCACTTGAATATCATATTACTAGTGCAGGGTAAATTATGACTTCCTGAGCTTAAAGGCTGAATTTGGTTACTTGGGAAGTTAGCATCTAAATTGTTTTTCACCTTATTTGTCTACCTTTTAATTTAAAAAGTATAATGTGGATATCAAGAAATATTGAAGATAGTGAATGCCAGGAAAGCAGAGAGTGAAGAGAAAAGGTTTTCTCTTTTCAACTTGTTCTTATCTTCGTGACTCTGGCAAGGGATTAAGTTATATGAGTAGATTTCAAAATCCTGACAAGAAGAGATAGATCCTCAAGAAGAACAAAAGAGTAGAATCTAGGTAGATCTCTGTATATCGGGGTCTCATATGCACTATAAGTTGTACTGACAGTAGGATTCAGATATTTCTGTGGAGACTAAAGAACTATCAGGAGTATGCTTCACTGGGAAGGGTTATGTGAAAGAAACATGTAGAAGGAGCCAGACATGCAGGCTTTATGAAGTAAAAGTGTCTCAATACTAAGAGCAAGGAGGATCATAAAAACAAACCTTATCACTCCTGACCCTTTGACTCATCTCTGTGGACTACTTTGTGTGTAATAAGGGAAGGGAACTATGAATAAAAGATGTTTTCAAAGGAAAAAAAAATCTGTAAAACACTAGAAATATAGGAAGCTTGGCTTTTGCATGCATAAACAGAGCAACCCAAATGGAAAAGGAGAGGAATTCTTATTAGCCAGGATGAAGCATTTCTGCAGAGCAGTCCCTTGTAGATACCAATAAGCACAGCAGCATGACAATCACTGTTGATTACATCCAGCCATCCCCCTTGGCTACTTGTCAGAAGAATTATTTTATAGATTTTATTGGAACTACATCCATCCCATTACTATGTCCCATTACTACGTCCAGGAAGGTAAACCATAATTGGCCTAAGGCAATCAGTATTTTTGCCAACAAGTAGGCTGATATGGCCACTTGACCTAGTTCTAGCCCATCTGATGTAAAGAAAACTCTTTTTGTACTTATGTGAAAGAGTTTTCTTTCAAATCAAAGAGAGAAAACCCCCTTTTTGTCTGAGTGCCTCTTTTCTTTTCTTACTACTGAGAATGTTACCATATGAGATGCTCTGGCAGCCAGTCTGTGATCATGAGTAGCAATGTTTTCAACAACCTGAGTTTGGCAGAGCAGGAAAAAAAACAAACTGGGTCCCTGAAAATAACATTGAGCTTCTACATCAACTCTGAAAATCCAGACTTCTTGTTATATGAGATAATTCGATATGTTTATTGTTTCAGTCACCATAAGCCAACTATTCTGTTACTTGTAGTAAAAGCATTACTAACTGAAACACAGTAGCAGAAATAAGGCACTTTCAAGTGGCTTGACAGCTGTCAATAGCATGAACAACAGCTGTGTCAGGAAGCAAAGCTGAGGTAAAGGGGATGTTAAAGGCATATGCTACATGACAAAGGGAAAGTCTGTTGAAATAATCAAGACCACCCCACCCCCATATTTTTGTTTTAGTGTAGGAATTTTCAAAAGGGAGATTTGGAAGTCTGCCCAATAACCTGGGCTTAAGCAAATGTGTGTGTGTGTGTAGTTTTTGCTGTTATTGGGATGCTGTGATTTATATCCTGACTTCTAAAGCCTAGTGAGAAAAAGGTTATGAATTGAATAGATAAAAGTCATGGTTAGCTATTAATGAAATTAAGCTGTAATTAGACTGTAAGAAGAAAATAACATACTATTGAACCTAATATGATGTCTGCTATATAATAACTGCCTCTTCAATTTCTCTTAAATCTAGCTAAAGCCTAAGGGTCCATATTTTTTGAAGAAGTTATTCCTAATAAGTGGATCTTACCTTCTCCCCTCAAAAAGAATTAATCATGGGCTGAGCCCGTGGCGGTGCACTCGGGAGAGTGCGGCGCTGGGAGCACAGCAGCACTCCCGCCGTGGGTTCGGATCCTATATAGGTATGACCGGTGCGCTCACAGCACTCACTGGCTGAGCGCGGTGCAGCCGGTCTCAAAAAGGACAAAAAAAAAAAAAAAAGAATTATTCATAATTATACCTCAGATGTTAGCAATATCATAATTTCTTTCTTGTGTACTATCTGAATTGTGTACCATGAACATAATTGTGGACACAAATTTGAGTAAACAACAACCAGTTTGGGAAATGCAGTAACTCTGACAGAGAATGTGAAAGTGGTATTAGGAAGGGAATGCAGTAGATAAAGGGTTCTCTATCCAGTCACTTGCCACAGGCCAGTACTGGAGTTAAAACCCATGAGAAAATTCTGAGAAATGGGCAAAACACTTTTCTCAAACTTAACCTGTAGGGAAAACAGGATAATTTAGTCAGGCTCCCTTGGCTCAGGTCTGGTTGAGGGTCCAGCAGCACATTTCCTTGTAAACAAGTTGTGTGTGGGTGGAGTTAGGGCGCATGTGTGTCAATGTATCTTTTTAGTTAATTGCTATTTTGTGTTCTTCAGTTTGTGAAGCAGGCTGGCTGGCAGAGCTCATGTCTAAAAATAGAGCATGTTTATTGTGCTGGCAGCTGCTCAGTTTCAGTTTTTCTTTGGACTTTGCTGTAGCAGTGGAGTTTTTGAGTTTCTCTGTGGACTGCTTAGCTCATAGTACTGTGTGTGCTGAATAAAGACTATTCCTACCTCAATCAAGTCTCCAAGGACCTTTTTGCTGGTTACCTAGCTCACAGACCTGCGTGTGAAGGGTTTGTTAATAAGCTCGAGGAGTCTGTGAGCACCAGACCTTAGCCCTAGCTCTACAAAACCCAATCCAAGGAGCCAGAGAGCCATTGGCTAGGGAGTGTTAAAGAGAAGGAAGAGGAAGTTTAATTTCTTGATACTTGCAGTTTCAGAGGGAAAAGAAAAACCTTCAGGCTCAGATGAAGGTACTGACAGTTGTCGATCAGCCTGAAAGATGTGAGGTGTGGGCAGGGCACAGTTAGCACTTACTACGAAAACCGTTATTATAGCCTGCTCTGTCCGGTCCTGCTGCTTTTCCCCAATTTTCTGGAAACGTGATATATTTGGATGAAGATAGTGTAGGGGTGGAAACAAAGATGAATGAAAATGAGCAGACACATTGGAACATTGTTGCCAAATGCACTCATGCTATTGTCTTTTGTCTTTCTTCCTGACAGATTACAAGAACCTAGTGTGAGTGTGATGCCTAGCGCTGGTCCTGTGCTGTCCTGACAGACACAGCATGTTATGCTGCCTTCTTAGCTTCCCTTTGGCTTTCTTCTTACAACAGTAGACACCCTATTTACCTGAACCCTGGGTACCTACTGCCCTTATACTCTCCTCTGGTTGCCATAAAAATTTTTCACAGACCTGGCCATCTGAGACATTCTCAGTGCTCTAAAATTAGGTCATTTCATGCCTTCCTTCCTTCTATCTGATCTCCTCTTCTATCAGTGCCTTGGCTAAGAAACAATGGAACAAACTGAGTGATACCAGTGCACATAAAAAGGCACATGCACTAACACCAAACAACTACAAATTAACTCATAGCAGTTAACTTCTTAGATTATATGTGAGCAGTGTGACAAGCCAAGGGAGGAGATATTTGGTGGGAGACAAGTTGTTCCAGCACCTCTCCAAACGTCCCATGCAACCGTAATGCATACATTCAAATCTGATTCTATCTATTTCTATATCCTGATCTATGACAATGACCTAGGCTAGAATTTCAAGGTGTAAAATGCAGGCTCTGGTTCTCTCCATTTTAGGACAATCTGTTAAATACTGTTCAGCTCATTTATTTCTTTGTGAACTATGATGATATTCCGTGAGTGCACCCTGGTGAAATTAGGCTTTTAAACTGTTAGTTAATTTCAAAATGATCTCTGTTCTAGTTTGCCTGACAGTGCAGTTCCTAGGAGCAGTAACAAATTCTGTGCTTGGGTCTCGCCTAGTCAGTGTGGTGCACATAATGCTCAGTAGTTTAATCCTGAATTTTTCATTCTCTTCTGATCGGGGACAAAGGGCCGTTACTGGCTTCACAATTCTTGGTACCGTCAGTGAGGGACGGCCACTGGAACTACTCTGACTTCTGCCCAACCCCTTCCATCCTCCTTGCCTTGTGTTTCTCTCTAGAGAGAGAATATCATATCTTTCCATCTGTAATATTAACCTGTCAATTTTCCTTTTAATAATTCATTCAAAAGGGGTGAAGAGGAGGAACATAGAGGATTTTTAGGGCTCTGACACTTACTCTGCATGATACTATAATAGTGGATATGTGTCATTATGTACTTGTCAAAACCCATAAAATGTAAAACACACAGAGTGAATCCTAAGGTGAACTATGGACTTTAGTCAATAATAATGCATCAATATTCACTCATCATTTATGAAAAATATATTATACTAATGCAAGATATTAAAAGTAGAGGAAAATGGGAGGTGGCTGAGAGAGTTTATGGGAATTCTCTGTACATTTCACTCAATTTTTTTCTATATGCCTAAAACTTTTTTTTAAATCGATTAATTAATAAAAATTAAATATACACCTCTGTGACCTAGCCATTTCTCTTCTAGATATTCACCCAAGAGAAATAAAAACATATGCTCATACAAAGATTTAGACAAAAATGCTCATAGAAGCTTCATTTCTAATAGCTAGATAGACAAATGTTGCCAAATGCATACAATGGAATACTATTCAGCAAAAAAAGGGATAAGCTATCAGATGAATCTCAAAATAATTATGTGTAGTAAAAAATACCAGACAAAATAGAGGAAGGGGTTATGAAGAATATCAGGAATCCTTGATATGTTCATTATCTTGATTGTTGGGATGATTTCACAGGCATGCGTATGTGCCAAAATGTGTCAAATTATCTACTTTACATACACACAGTTTATTGTATTTCAATTATAGGTCAATAAAGATATAAAACAATTAAAGGAACATCACACTTTCCTCCACCTTCCCCCCATCTCCTTGTTTTTCCCTGTATTCAACTATCCTTCCCAGATCACACACCATTCTCTGAGATATTTATGGTGGATAAAAGTTATTTATCAATGTTTTCCAGGTTCTGGATTTATTAGTTAGGGGTTTCATAGCACAGAGAAGAAATCATCATTGTTTCTCAGCATTTGGGAGTTAGGTGTAAGACTTTGCTCTTATTACCTTTTGAAAGTCATTGGTGCGTATTGTTTTGCCCTATGATTATTCTATCAAGCGAGGGAAAGAAATGCCTATAGTCCACTGCCCTACTCAAATCTCCAACCCACCATGTTGTTGCTAAACTTAGAGTTCTACAGAGGAAGAAAATCCACCATTCAAGGGAAAGTTTAAAAAGATAGATTTAATAAAATGTGGAGTTTTTTCCTGTAGCATAATTTCTCAGTTTAACTACTTATGGAATAACGGTAAAATGCCAAAATTGTAATCTGATCTTTTAGAGGTTAAACAAAATAAATTTTTTAAGTTATCCATCACAGTACCTTTTTGGAAAGAGACAGAATATATTAGCATATGTGTGGTCTCTCTCTGTAAAGCCAAGGGAACAATTTTAATCTTACTTTATTATTATTTTGTCATTAATTCTATCCTTCTGAAGCAATCCATTCATTTAGACATTACCAATGAGAGATAACTTGGAGAATCTAACACACTATCAAAATTCATATTATTAATTAATGGTACAGTGTAACAGCTAGGAGCCCTTTTATAAAGGCAGACTGCCTGGATTTAAAGACATTATTATTTACCGTCTTTTAAATACCTTTTTGATAGAGTTTGGATGTGTTGTCTCCACCAAAGCTCATGTGGAAATCTGATCCCCAATGTGGCAGTGTTGGGACCTGTTTGAGTCATGTGGGCAGATCCCTTATGAATGGATTAATGCTCTCCCTGTGGGGGATGGGGGATCCTGGGTGAGTTCTCTTTCTATTAGTTCCTATGAGAGCTGGTTGTTTAAAAGACCCTGGCACTTACCCTCTTTCTCTCTCTCTCTCTTGCTTCCTCTCACCGTGTGATGTGCTTGTACCCACCGGTTGCCTGCTGCTTTCCACCATGAGTAGAAGCAGCCTGAAGCCTGCACCACATGCAGCTGTCCCAGAATCCTGAGCCAATAAACCTCTTCTTTATAAATTACCCAGTCTCAGGTATTCTGTTATAACAACACAAAACAGACTAATACACCTTTCTAAATTTTAGTGTCTTTAGCTACAAAATAGAGGAGTTAATAGAGCATATCATAATAGTACTGAATTGGTTGTAAGGATTAAATGAGATATGTTGAGCACAGTTTCAGGCACACCATAGACACAAACGTAATCTTTACCTAATATAATTATTATAGTATAATGTCACATAGCATTTGATTACTCAGGCTTTAAAAGATATAGACAATGTGCTTATTAAAGACATTCATCTCTGTTCTGAAAATGCTATGAAGCAAATAACAACTGTCATTATTTTCCAAGAAATTCAGATGAAATGTTAGAAAAGCTAAATAGTGCGATCATAAACTGAGGGTGAATTGTGATCACTGCACATCATTTTATGCAAGCCTACAATTTACACAGTTGTGACCTAGCAGTGTCTCTACTGTGAGAATCATGATACATCTTGGGAAATCCATCCACCTTTTAGAGACCTGCTGCATGATATTCAACTAGGTCTTTAACAAATATGCTGAGTACTTACTGTTTGCCAGGCACCATTCTAAAAGTTGAAATGCAGCAGCAGCAAGATGTATACAATTCTGGTCTCATGAAATTTATAATCCAGAAAGGGAAGGAGACAATAAAAAGTAATTATTTAATTACAGTTGTGATGCACCATTGAAGAAGTACAGGATTCTAAGAGGGTAAATAATAAGGGATCCTAACCTATCTGTGAATGTGATGTGCTTAGGAAAGCCTTTGCTCCACAAAATGTACTTTCCAAACCACTACCTCATCAAATCATGCTTAAGATAATAAGTCTCAAACTTGGCACTTATTATCTTCATGATTTTTGGCTAAGTTACTTAAATACTTTAGGCCTCAATTTTCTTGATTATAAAACAGGGATAATAATATTTATTTTAAAGGGATAATGTGATGATTAGGAAAAAAGTGTAGAAATTACTGGCCGATGCTAATTATTGAGTGTCTACTTGTATGTCAAAAACACGGCTATTCTCTGCTATTACTATCATAAAGATATTTATATTTAAAAATATTAGATGTAGTAATCAATTTAAACTTTATAAATATTTAATTGCTATGTGGCTATAAATAGAAGTATAGCATTTGTATCTGTGTGTGTGTGTGTGTGTGTGTGTGTGTGGATGTGTGCATGCAGATGTTCAGGTGGTTTCTACTTCATTTCGTGTAGAAAAAATTCCAAAATTAAATGTTATACAACTTTAGCAATCATAAATAAATCAATAAATAGCAATAAAGAGAAACTTGGAGAGGTCTTGAAAAGGTTCATGGAAATATTTGTATTATCTTTTTTTTTTTTTTTCCTTTTTGTCTTTTTTCGTGTCCGGCAACGGACCGCAACCCTCAGTGTCGCGCCCGCACCGGACCGGGACCGGCAACGGGATCGCAACCCTCGGTGCTGCGCCTGCCCCCCGCTCAGCCAGTGAGCGGGAACCGGTCTGTATGTGGGATCCGAACCCTCAGTGGGAGTGCCGCCACGCTCCCAAGCGGCGTACTGTAGCAGTGCGCCACCAGGCCGGCCCCTGTATTATCTTTTAATTCCATTTTTTCATGAACTTTTGAAGTACCCTCGTGTATGTATTCCATATGAATACGGAGGACTGACATCCTCATATGGGTTGGTGATACACGCCATCCAATGATTTTAAAACAATTCTGAGTATATCCCAGAATCAATTCTTGCTTAATTTACGGAATGCCATTAAAGGTATATATTTATACCTTTGCAACAATATTCTATCGTGGATTTGAGAGAATCTCGACAGATTTTTTTGTTGTCGTTTTAATAATCACACTCCTTTAGTGCTCTTAATTCATAAAAATATAGGCAAAATATTTTTCCCAGGGTCAACCCTTACAGGTACATCAAAAGGTTCATGGGAAAATGGAATTAAAAAATAATATGAATTTTTCCATAAATTTTTTGAAGTTTATGCCTGAAATTACACCCATGACTATCTTTTAGATTAGAAAGAATAATTACTTTTAATAATAAATAAGCACTGGTTAGTGCAGTCAACTAGAACAGATAGTATTTACTTAAAACAAAATTGGTCGTGTTGTGGGAATTAGTAATTAAAATAGGTGGATAGAATTATTCACATCTTTGAACATAGCATGTGAGATTAGGTGAAGTCATTTACGGATTATAACCTCTTCTAGAAAAGCAGATATTCTAATGTTCATTTCCTATAATTTTTTAGACACTTACGATTGTTAATTCTGACTTGTTTTCCATAGCTTCTAAGATATGCCTACCCACTTTTTTTTTTCTCTAACTGAATACTTTAATATTTTCTTGATTTCCTTTACCAGACATATGGATAATCAATTAATATTAATTTTTTCCTTTCCTCTTAAATATAACCAAAATTTTTTCCAGATTCTTTTTTTTACCTATGATTAAAAGGATGTCTGAAGTTAGGGATGTGCTGGTGGCTAAAGGAAAATGCAAACATTAAAAAAATAATAATGTACATATAGATTTCTTAAAAGAAACAGCAGCAACTTTATTTTAAAATTATGTCTAATAGGCAAAATAATAAGCAGAGCAGAAGCATTGATTTAAAAAAAATCCTAAAAGAGGATTCCATTGCTTAATGCAAAAATTATAACACTATATAATTGAATTTATAACACATGTAGATGTAAAATATATGATGCCAATAGCACAAAAAATTGAGAGAGAAGAAGGCTATAGAATTATATATATAGAAATAAATAAAAAGAAAGACCTCAATATATGCTGTCTGCATGAAATGGCTTTTAAATTTAAAGATTTAGAGAAGTTGAAAGACAAGTTTCAAAAGAAATATACCATAAAAACAACATAAGAGCAGCAGCATAGCTATATTCATAACAAATAGATTTTAAGATACAGGGTATATTCCCAAAGATAAAGAAGGTACTTTCATGATGATAAAAGGTTACGTTAGAATCATAAATGTTTATATACCTAAATTAAAAAGATTCTAAATATATGAGACAAAAACCTGACGGATTTAAAAGTAGAAGTAGAAACAATCATGTATTGAAGATATTTTTCTCTTTTATCACTAATAATTGATAGAATGACTAGACAAACATCAGTAAGTGTATAGAATATTTCAAGAACATTATCACCCCTTTGATATATTTGATATATTTGATATTTATGTAACACTACGACCAACAATAGACGTCATATAGAAAAAAATTAGATATTCTTTTCGAAGGCACATAGACTAATCACCGATACAGAGCATTTGTTAGGCCATAAAATAAGTCTCAACAAATACAAAATAATTGAAATATTACAGAGTATCTGATTACTGCAGAACTAAAAAACAAAAACAAAAACAAAAAAACAAGAAACAGAAAATCTGAATAGCCTATAGCTATCAAAGAAATCGAGTATGTAATTATAAAATGTCATTCAAAACAGATTCTGACCTTATGTAACACAGATTCATGCTAAAAGCTCTCTTTCTCCAAATTCTGAATAGGTAAGACAAGGGTATTTTTTTTCATCACTCTTATCAACAATGAACTGAAGTCCTGACCAATTCAATAAAACAAGAGAAAGGAAAAAAGAATATAAAAATAGGTAAGAAGTAAAATTATCACTATTTAATTCTTTACATAAAAAATTCTAAGAAATCTGCAAAGCAAATATTAGAGCCAAAAAGTGGACATAGCAACATTGCTGGGTAAATGTATGTGGTAGGCAGAATTCTAAGATGGCCCCAAGATTACCATCCATTGGTGTTCACATATTTTCTCTCAGTTATTAAATCAAATCCTAATCTAAGTGATGCTGAGAAAGAAATTTGCAGATGTAATTAAGGTCCTAAATTAGTTGACCTTACAACAGGGAAGTTAACCTCAGTGGGCCCAGTGAGCCTGTAAAAGGGACATGGCTCATGCTCCTGAGAGAGATTTGAAACATGTGGGTGATTGGACTTGAGGGAGATTCTCCATTACTGGCTGTGAAGATGGAGGGGGCTTCATTTCAAGAAGTGTGGGCAGCCTCTAAGAGTTGAGAACCACGCCCACTGAGTGCCACCAAGGAAATGGAAACTCAGTCTTACAAATGTGAGCAACTGAATTATGCCCGCAACATAAATGTCTTGGAAAAGAATTCTTTCCTTTTGGTTCCAGACAAGAACTCAGTGTGGCTGGAACCTTTATTTCAACCTTAGGATACCCTGAGAAAAGAAACCAGCTGTGCTATGCCTGGACTTCTGACCTACGGAACTGAAAGATAGTAAATGGGTGTTTCTATTAAACTACTAAGTTTGCTGTAATTTGTTACATAGCAACGGAAAACTAATAAAGTATATAAAAATAAATTGTTACCCTATATACTAGAAATAAATAATTGGAAAATAAAATTAAAGAAAAAAATTCATTTTGTAATATAGGATCAACAAATAAATACTTGGAAAAAAGTTAACAGAAGAGGTGCAAAACCTCTAAAGACTAAATATTTTTGTATATACATTTATAATATATATTCTTTTTTTTTTCCCCTTTTTTTTGTCTTTTTTCATGACTGGCAACGAATTGCAACCCTCAGTGTCGCGCCCGTACCGGCCCAGGACCGGCAACGGGATCGCAACCCTTGGTGTTGCTCCCCGCATCTCGCTCAGCCAGTGAGCGGGAACCGGTCTGTATGTGGGTTCTGAACCCTCGGCGGGAGTGCCGCCGCGCTTCCCAAGCGGCGCACTGTAGCAGTGCGCCACCGGGCCGGCCCCGATATAATATATATTCTATACTTCATGTATCACAAGAATTATTATTAAAATGTCAATCCCCCCAAAGTTAGTCTATAGTTGCAATGTGACCCTAATTAAAAACTCAACATAAATTTTTTTGTAGAATTTGACAAGTCTATTACAAAATTTACATTCATAATGAAAAGAACAGTGTAGGCAAAAACTCATGAAAAAAATTGAGAGGATTCATACTATTCATACTACCTGCTTTCAAACTTTGTAGAAAGCTATTTCAAACAATGTGGCATAGATGTAAATATAAGCAAAAAACTCAATGGAGGGAAAAGAGGGTCCAGAAATATACCTTGACATAGATAACTTTTAACAAAGATAAGACAATTCAATAAAAAAGAATAGTCTTTTCAACAAATAATTCTGGATAAACTGGATAAACAAGGAAAAATAAATAAATCTCCACTTCTACCTCATGAAAATTTAATTTGAGATGTATCACAGATCTAAAGGTGAGAGCTAAAAATATTATCCTTATTGTAAAATATATGTGCGGAATATCTTTGTGACCTGAGGTAGGCAAAAATTCAGAAGGGACACTAAATGTACCAACCATAAAATAAAATGATAAACAGGAGTTCGTCAAAACTGACAATTCAGATGATCAAGATACCTTATTAAGAGAATGAAAAAGCAGTACAGACTGGAAAAATATATTCTCAATGCATTTGACAAAGAACTTGTATTCAGAATACATAAAGAATTTCTACAAATCAATAGTAACAAAGGCAAACAACTCAACTTTAGAAATGGGCAAGTAACTTTGCAAAAGAAGATATATAAGTGCTTAATAAACGCATAAAAATGTGTTTACTACTGTTAGTCATCAATGAAAATTAAATTAAAACCAAAATGAGATACTATACCACATTCACTAAAATGTCTAAAATTAAAATGATTAAGACTACATCAAACTTTGATGAGAATATAGAGCATCTGAAACACTCAGACATTACTGGTGCAGGTGTAAAATGGTACAAATATTTTGAAAAACATTTTGGCAATTTCTTGTAAAAGCAAATATTCACATGTTATATAACCTAGCAATATCACTTCTGGGTATTTATTTGAGAGATATAAGATATATGTCCATTAAAACACAGTTTTATTCTTACTGTCCTCAAACTATAAACAATACAGATGTCCAGTTGGCATGAAAATGAACCAATCATAATATATTCAGTTAATAAAATGGTACCCAGCAATGAACAAAATGGATAAACAGTGGATTTATAAAACTACATTGATAAATAAAAAATTTTGTTAAGTGAAATAAGTCAGGCACACAAAAAAAGTACTTCTTGTATGATTATATTTTAATGAAGTTCAAATAATGTAAAATCATCTATTATAACAAGAGTAATCACAGTGCTTGCATACAGGAGTATGGCCTGGAAAAGGGCACGGGGGAACCTTCTGAAGTGGCGGAAATGAAAATATTTTGTATTTTGGTAAGGCATGGGTTACATGGGTATATGCGTTTATAAATCTCATCCAATGTACACTTTAAATCTTTCTAATTCATAGCATGTGAATTACATTTTAATTAAAGGCATGATGCTGTTAGAGATTTTCCAGGAGAGCTGAATGATTGATATCATTTTATTTTGTTTTCATATATTATTTATAAGATTTTTTAAAAACTTACCTTAAAATTATATACAAAATTTTTCCCAGAATATTGTTAATCTTTAATTTGCTTTAAAAGTGAACTGTTTGCCATCTCTTTGCAAGTTGTATACAATGAGGTAACGAGAAGAGCTTTAAATGGTCCCACCATCAGCCTGTCCAGATATGTTAGTTCACAGTTACTCGAATCTAGCAGAATAATTTTGTTTATTGCTCTAGTATAATTAATTAGGGCATTTGAGCAAATATGAATGAGCCCAATTCATGCAGAGTCAATTGCCATTTACTAACTCCTAAATCTCAACTTAATATCTAGCAGAAATTATTCGTATCGATACTTAACATAGTGATCAACCATTTACAATGTTCTTCCACACCTGTTATTTCATTTAGTGCTCATATCAACTCGATGGGTTAGGTAATTTTACCCCCATTGAATTGATGTAAAAATGGGGGGTCATTGAACTTAAGGGACTTTTTCAGGAGAAAATTAAGCTCTCAGGTGTCAGAGTAAGGATTCAACTTCAGATCTTCTGCTCGACTCGGTACACCAGATTGGACTAGTGGATAAAACCAATGTTGTTTCTTGACAATTTCATTGAAGTCAGAATACAAATGAGAGAACATCTCTGCTGCTGTAGGGTTTAAATAATTGCCTTGTCCTAAATTATTATAGTAATAAAATATCTGAAGAAACTTTTAGATAACTTTAATAGAAAAAGTATATACAAAATTAAAGTGTTTAAATGAAAGCTCTATAATAGTTGCAGTAGACAGAGGAGGTTATGCTGAAGAAAGTGTGAACAACTTTCACCCAGAGAGCCATCAGCCCCCTTTGCTTTTTTTTAAAAAAAAGATTTAGTCTTTGCATCACAATCTTCCTTCACCTGCTACATTTTAAAGATAGATTTTCAAAATAAGCTGAGTGAAAGTGGCAGACACTTCAGTATGGCCCAAATTTCTGACTTACAGAAATCAGCAAATACTCTAAAGTGATGGTAGAGCAGAAAATGTCAAATAATGATTGAAGTAGTTGTAAAAAATAACCTTGTTGAGAGGAAAGGTCTGATTAAGAATCTCAGCAAAAAAGATCTAGTTTTTTTGGAGGAGATATGGGGGTGCAAAAACTGGAAATCACTTGGTCAATGGAAAATAATAAAAATCTAGTATATTTTTATTTCAGTTTGAATCTTTGAAAGCTTCTTTGACATGGACACTTCTCAGTTTTCTTCAGGGTTAGATAATTCACATCCTTCTTTTCAGTATCTTTTGCCAACTAACTATTTCCAAATTACAGCTAAATTAAAGGCACTGCCTGTTATTTGCTGTGTACCAGAACTCAGATCGCCCCTTGGAGAGCTCTAAGCTCATTCAATGAGGCATAGCACTTAATTTCATTTGCAGAGTTTCTGCTGTCTAGCTTTCCACAAATTAAATGAGATCATTCATTGCTTCTGCTGTAGGCTAATGGGACTTATATTGTTTGTTCACATTTAATGTCCTAATATTTCAGTTTCATAGTCTAATGTTTAATAATGAATCAGTGTTGGAATTGAATATACTGTAAAAAAAAATCCTTCAGTTTATTATCTTCCTATTGCTCTGTGGAACCTGAGACCTCTTGTAGCTCAGAGAATTACAAACTTATATGTCTACAGGGCTAGGAAGGCTATAAATACATGAACTGAACTTGATACAAGAGAACAGAGCAGATTGGATCTTATGATGACCTGAAGAAAAAGTTCCCTATTTTAAGGAATGAAAATTAGCATTAAGAAAAAATATGTAAGGCACAAACAATTTTGTGGACAGTATTTGTTCCAAAGCTTCACTAGTTTTTGAACCTGATCTTATCTAGTGCTCCCATGTTATACATTAGGAAATAACCACCGAACAAAACAATTTAAAAAATCATCAAATCCCTTATGGTCCCTGATATAGTGCTTGAAAAACTACACCAGCACCGTCTCTGTACTCGAGATGAATTGCAAACATTCGTAATTGTGACCTGACAGGGGAAGAGAACTTGTATGTTAGAGGGGAAGAAAGGCTGTCATTGGATTAAAGGAAAGAGACACAGCAGGAATCAGAATGCTGAGTATGTTAAACGAGCAAAATAAGTACCTAGCAAAAGCTGATTATCTATGAGGTGGTCAGAATAGCAGGTGTTGAGATGATTCAACTAAAGAAAAAGTATCAACTCTAAAAAGAGAGCGCAAAAGCCAGTAAAAACATAATCGGACCAACAATTATGGTTTTCGATTTTCTCTAACTTGATTTTAAAGCTAAGACTAAGGGCAGATATTTTCAAACAACCAAACTACAAACTAAACTGGTAAACAGAATATATTAATATACTGCATTTGCTTGTGGCTTTGGTAATTAATTGGAGTATAATGTTTCTTTATGAATTCAGGATTTGGAAGACAATCACAAGATGCTTGTACAAATTATTATAAACAGTGAAAATTCTTTGGGACACAGGAGCAAACACATAATACAAAATTATTTTCTGTTTCCTGTGAAGAAGGAGAGGTGGAAAACCCAAGCATGCTAACTCATGTGCACAAGACTAGAAAAAAGAGCAATGATCCTGGAAATACAACTCTTACAAGGTGTAAGGGTTTACTTTTACAGTGTGATTTTATATATGCTAATTCTTCTAGTATGATGTTATCCCTATTCTTGGGATTCAGTAAAAAGGAAAAAATACTAATAAAATAAGTCATTTCATATAGTGTTGCTTTCAAGTTCTGTGGTTCACTGAGACCTAAGAAACCTCTCGGGAAATTAATACTATTTTGAGCATAGATTCACAATTCCCTGTGATCCTTCAGAAATAATTTATCCTTTTGGCCAGTGTCGTGCTTCAGCAACTAAAAATACGTAAAACACTTTGGATGGGTGACACTTTGGCTAGAGTTTTCAAATAGCCATTTTTAACTCTAGGAGATGTTCTGAACTGTGTGTTTCTAGTCATCCTATAAAATCATTTTATTGAATGAAAAAACAGGCAAGAAATAATCTTTCATATCTGACATTGAAACATTTCTGAGGAAAATTCATTATGTATGAAGGAAGAAAACTATTTAAAATTGGGAAATTTTGTTTTTCTAGTGTAAAAATAAAGAAAAGACATAAGGTATTGGTTCTTTATAAAGCTGAGTGAAGATGGTCAGATTACTAGGTGTTATACAGATGACTCAGCTAATTAAGGAAGAGATGTTTCAGATGAAGGGAATGTTTCACACGAAGGAAACAGTTAAGACTGAAGGAATTAGGTGGAGCTGAATTCATCCGTCATATTGTTAATGTCTCCTTCAGGAGGTCCACAAGGAGAAAAGAGGCACACACGTTGATCTGTCCTGGAAGTAAACTGCCAGGGAGTGACCTTATATTCAGAGATTTTAGAAACCTCTCAAAGCACTTGATACTATGAATAATGGGGAGAAAAGTAATTTTAATGCAATTAAAATGCATGTACATTTTAATATTTGATTATAAACTGAAAGCAAACAATTTTCATCAGAAGTGATGATAATGACCTTAAACACTGCAAAACTGGGGGGGAAATATGACATTTAGAGAAATTCCGATACCAGATGCTCCATTTGAACTTAGATACATTTACTGGTGGTTTTGATTTCTGGTAAAAATTTTATGCCAAAGATGATTTTCTAAGGCAACTATCTTCTGTTAATCTAGTAGGTCAATTCTTTAATCTGCCAATCAAATTCTCTCTCTTGCTCTTTAGTGGAGAAAATTACCTGATGATAGACAACTGAAAAGTATCTTATCCAGTCTGACATATTCCCAATGCACTTTTCCATAATCCTCTCCTGCACATTTACCTGGGTCAGAATTAAACTTTCACTACTGAGAAAGTAATCAAATGCTAAATTATGAAATTAGTTATCAATGGGTTTAAACCTTTTACAAACATTTATATTTTTAAATACTACATTTAAGTCGAATGACTTGCGAATTGTTAACATAAAAGCAGAAAACAAGAAAACACATTTTTAAGGGAGAAGGGGGAGATTTGCTAGTTCTGGGACACCATGTTCCATCATAAAAATGCCAGAAGAAATCGGAACACTGACTTGACACAAGTCATTTGAAATACTTCTAAACACTGCTCCACATTGATTGTTCTGTATTTTGTATTTTATATTTACTATAAATGTATGTGTATTAGTCTGCTTCTGTTGCTTATAACAAAATACACAGAACTGGGTAATTTATAAAGCAAATGAAATTTATTGTTTATAGTTTCTGAGTGTGGGAAGTCCAAAGTCCAGGGTACACATCTGGTAAGGGTCTTGGTGGTGGCTTTACAACAATGCAGAGATCTCACATTGCAGAAAATGGCAGAGCAGACAGAGGAACAGACTCTTCATGCTCCCAATTTAAAGCCCTCCAAACCATGCCCATGGCCACCATTTTTAATCCATTCACTACAGCATGGTCCTATAGTGTAATCACCTCTTCAAGGCCCCACCTTTCAATTACCATAGTAGAATTTCCCACCCTCAACAGTTACAGCAGGGATTAAGGCTCAATGAGGTTGGGGGGACATCCAATCCACAGCAGTATGTATAAATTTACTGCAGATTGTAAACTCCTTCAAGTCAGATTTTGCATTTTATTTTCCATAGTAGACCTGTTCCTGTTTAATACAGTGCCTGGTAGCTTAAGTGTATCCATAAGTATTTTCTAAATAAAGTAATAAATATGCATTGTAAAAATAAATAAATAAATAAAGCTTAGATCAATACACGTATGATTTTCTAAATTACCAATTTTGAAGTTCTATTGTCTTAATTAGACATTGGTAATAAGTAAAGATATGATATGCACAGTAATTAACTGGATTTCTGGGCATTCCCTAAAGTTCCAGTATGGTTCAAGTGATAGAAATACTGCACTTGGTGGAGAAAAACCACCTTAATTTTTGTTTAACTCCTAAGTAAAGTGTAGGTTAAAAAATGGCTATTCTTAACCTCTTCAATGCCGTCCCATAATAATTTGAAATACCACATTCATAATTTAATCATATAACTTTCTGAGCAATACCTTACTGTATTATTGATGCTTGCTTTGTGTTCTGATAGATTTGGTTTCTTCCATGTTTAGCATGCCACATTTGTCTCCAGGAATATAATATTAAAAAAATATATATATCAAAAAGCCAACAAGTATTACTTAGACACCTACTCTAGGTGCTTTGGAAACTACAAAAAGATCCTCAAGACTATTCCTTTGGGATTTTGTAATATGATGGGAAAACCAAGATACATGTTTATTAACATGTTGTTAATAAAAATACTGAAATGTACATGAAGCAATAAACAAGAGACCCATTAGAAAAGAAATCAGACATGGCAAATATGGCTCATTAAGCCAGATGCCCTTTCTATTTTTAAATTCAGGTAGAAATAAATTATCTCAAAATACAGGGGTGGAATCAAAGATTTGTTTATTGATTTTTCAATAGATATCAATAGTCTTCAACATAACATATTTTAGGCAAGAAAAATTTACTGCAGGCAATAAAAACCTACTCCACTTAGCTCTAGATACAAGAATTTATTGTAGAAAATGCATATTTTAAAAATTAAAAGAAAACCAGAACAACTAGATTTCAGCAAGCCTGAAAAGCTAGAGCTCTAGGGGTCTCAGCTGTAGGAGTTCATAGACCTTTACTCTAATGATCTGCCATTACCTCAGCTAGCAAGTTATTGGTTTCTGCATGTCTTTGTTCAAATTCTCTAAAGGGAATCTGATTATAATTCAGATTAGTTTATGGCTTGGTTCTTCTGGGGTTGGATAGCTACTCTTGGTTCAATCAGCCATGTGAGGGGAATGACTGCTAATTAAGGACAAGCCAGAGGAAACCAGATATTTCTCTAGTAGAGATGTTTATGGTACTGTGTATATGTAAATATATAATAGAAAACAGACCACATAGATATTAATAAAATGTAATTATCTTATTTTAGGAGAGTATATCTGTGAGCAAATGGTTGTTCTTATTCCTGTGTATTCCACGTCAGTGAATGGCACACAAGCCAAACATTTGCTTAAATTAAAACCCTGGTATCTTTCTTGACTTGTTGCCTCAAGCTTACCTGATGTGTCTGATCAATCACCAAATTCTAGCTTCTCTACATCCAAAATAACATATTATGTTTACTTCACCTATCCACGGGTGAAACACTTCCATTACATTATAAAATCCACGGAGAAATCCATTGTGTTTGTTTTTTTCATCTCTAGTATCCAGCACAATGCTTGGCACTAAGCTCTGGCTGATACATTGACTGCAGTTTTCTAAGACCCTAAAGCAAGGGACTTAGCTAAACTGTTCCCGCAGAAACTGTGAGATAATAAATGGTTTAAGCTTCTAAGTTTGTGGTAATATTGTTATGTAGCAATAGGTAATCAATACTGCTAACTTTGTTTTTCTTTCTGCATACAATTTTTAAAAATTATTTTCTGCAACAGTTTGGCATTGACTTGGAACCCAGGAATGGTGGGATGGGGTCAGCAAGGTGAGGACCCATTGTGGATAAACCACTGCAACTTTCTTTTAGTTCTTTATTCTTGCCTCTCCTCCCCTGTTTGTGACCGACATTGTAGGCTACAGCCCCAATGTTTTAGTTAACAATCATAACTGAATCCTGGTTTAGCTTCTGTGTCATACTTCTATACCCTTTAATCTTATAAAAATCCTATAAAATGCTATGAATGTATCAGGTGCCCTGTTTTTGTCTCAAGTCCAGATCTATCTACCACAGGTGCTTCCCTGTTCCAGACTATACATCTACGTACACAATATTAGATAGTTATGGTTCCCAATCTGTAAAGTTTTATACTGATATAACAGAGATGATTCAAAATTACAGTTTCCTCTTGATGGTTCCAGGAGCCATGATATTCCTGAAACATCCTGGGAATATTATACCTGGAAGAAACCTATGCTAAACAGCTAGAGTAATGGTGCGTATGGAAAAAAATTTTACCACTCAAATATGTAGTAGAAATTACAAAATTGCATAAAAGATGCTGAAATAAATCGGGAGAAATAGCATTGCTACATAGGTGTAAAAAGCCCTCCTGATTATTCATTCATCACTACTGTATCTGAGAATGCTTCTGAAAATATGCATTGGCCTTTCCTCCTCATCAGGAGACAATAATTTTTAGGTGATGAGTTATTCCTCTTCTACTCCTGGAGTTACCTAACTCCACCTGTATATCAAGCCTCCACATGCTTCTGGAATTCCTGCTTCTGGAAGTACAAGGTATCCCTCAGATTGCTTTAGAATGAGACTGAGCCTTTCAGGCATCATCACCAGAGGCCTTGAGCTTCATTTTCGGGTATCTCTAAAGATAAAGGACTCTGAACACTTGGGAGAACATTTAGCTGATAAAGGTAAGACATTTGAGTAATTGGAAATTGATCAAAATAGCATAATTCTCTATTCAGTAAGCCTAGACTGCATAAGACAAGAAGGTAAAGGATATGTACTTAAACTTGCAAAATATAATGAAGAGACACTGAGATTCCTGCATGTGTATGTGTAAGCCACTGTGCTTGTACTTGTGAGATTATCTTTGTATTTGGAAGATAAAGGATCTGTTCCCTTAAAAAAGAAGCTTGGGTGCTATGATTCATAAAAACACATTATGTAAATTTATTGAATCTTGAAATGTGTTTAAATATCTTAGAGCCTCAAGAAAGATTATTTGGAATGGGACCTACAAACAAAAATCATAAACTACTCGGTTGTAAACTCAATGGTTTTATTGTAAAAATGTAAGAATCTTGTATCTAAATATTTGCTGGAATGTGTTTCTAGCTAGAATGACTCTGTAAACATACTTATATGTAATTAAAAATTCCATGAATTACCTATTCTAAAATCAATAATTATCTTTTAAATAGTGTCAAGCTCATAAAAAATTTTAACTTTTATACTCACGTTAGAATATAGACAAGGAGTAAATAATTGCCTATGACTATATGTCTTTAAAAAATTATTTAGTAATTTTAAGTTTGTCTATGTTTTCCAAAAAATATGGACATTTTAAAAATATTTAAAGAGGAAATTTTGCAGAAAGTCTTAAAGGCTATTATATAATATGAATAATGAAGTATTATATAATGAAACTAAGAAATGTAATTTTTAACCTTAATTTAAAAAATAATAATTTATTCTGTATTGATAAATGTAGTTTGTTTATACAAAATTATTAATTGGTATCATGTCATCATTTTTTCTGATTTTGACTTGCAACTGAAATTAAGAGCTAAACTTTTATATAAACGTAAGGTAGAACATAGAATTTAAAATAAGAAGCATGATTATCAAAGTGTATAACAATTATAAAGTCTAGTGTTTTTCTGAATGACAATCTATATCTTTCTGATTCTCTAGAAAAATTTGTATTTAAAATATGTAGAGAAGTTTCAAGGTACAAGTCTTACACATTTTTGCAATAATGCTTTATTAATTTAATTACTTTTTTCTTGAATTCTGTTTAGATTTATGTAGTATTTTAATTGACTTTAAGAAGTTTAAAAACATACAGCATTTTAGTTATAGATGCATTGGTGTTCTTCATTAAACTGTCTTTAATTCAAAAGGAGATTAGTTACATATATTCAGGATTGTAAGAAATAAAAGAGGATCTCAGGCAAGTTTTCAAAAACCTTTTTTGTGTGTATTCTGATTTAGCAATAATGTAGCATTCCGAGATACTGGATATCTTCCTCAAAATCTCCTGGACCAAAATAAAGAATTGAATGGTACTAAGTAGTAATACTAACCAGGAATTTAATATATGCATTTGCAAGCCTTGGCATAACAGTGCATCACAAGATATACTAAGGTTGTAAAGGAATATTATGTTTTATAAAAAGAAAGTGAGCTTTAAGCTTATTAAAGTGAAAAAGAGAAATAAAATAATACATCAGAACAGAAATTGCAAAGTTAAAATTTAATTGAATATGTGAAAACATGTAGATTTTAATATTGTTTGAAACTGAATATAGAAGACAGAATTGTTTTGCTCAGCCTGAAGTTATACATATGAGTGGTATGCATATAACCATGCATTTAACCATGGCAGATAGACCAGATGGTGGCTAAATGAAACACTTGTATAGGGCTTTGGAGACTATATTAATGATTTTTTTTCTTTCCACTTCTCATAAAGTAGACGGATAGAGCTGATTTCCACCTCTCTCTACCAAAATCTAAACATCAACACCTAAAAATGGCACTTTCTAAGAATATAGAACTGTCATCTGTTCGAATGATAACACCCTGAATTTGAAATAAACTGCCACAAATTATACATCAAATAGGGACTTCTGTAGCCACGCAGGATGAATTATGAGTGTCTCTGAACCAAAATAGTGTACATGTACCTGTTAGAATGCATACTAGAAGCAGAAAGATCTATATAGGAAAACGAACTTAATTCAGTCATTTTATATTTAATGTCAACATTATTTAACCATTATTTTTTGGATTATTATACAAATAATATTTGTTTTGTCAGAAACAAATACTTTATAATTAAAAAGCAGAACAATTACTGAATCACTTAAAGGAAATTAAATAGAAACACCATAGAGTTAGAACTAACTGGAAATATCAATACGAAGCACACATTTAAAAGAAAACCAAGTGTTTATTTTGCACACCTGTACACTGAAATTATCTAGGAACCCTGTTACCCAGCAACATGACCTAATATGCAACCCCAGCTCCTAGATAATGATTTCTAATACCATTCTCAAAAGGTGCTTTTGAGCAATGAAAATTACTTATCAGGGTCAGTGAAGATATAAGGTAGGTCTAGGATGTGTTAGAGTGCACTAAGGAAAGTAAAATTTCAATAATTAATAACTTTATTCCAAGAGGACATAGGAGTTCTATTAAAGAGGTTTCTATTAGCCAATATTCTGAACATATAAAAATTCAATGAACAAAACTGTAACTGGTTGACACATATTGAAGAAATTAAAATCAAAGAATCCATAAAGAAAAGATAGATATGGTTCAATAAAATAAAATTATTTCTGTTGAGTCTTATTATTCAATTGTTTTGATATTATTGAGTCATTTATTGTATTTTATCTTATCTTTTATTCTGAATCAAAACCCCCAGGGAGCCTAAAGTGGTCCAATGATGCTTCTATTTCTGAAACAGAAGCATGTGTTTTCTGGAGAAAAGTTTTCCAAAACATATGCCCATAGGACTACCACAATTAAGATAAATAGACATATAAACACAGATTACTGAATATATCAGAAAGCAATATGAGCACATCAGCAAAAAACAAGGAACAACCATTTATATAACTAAGAATGTTGGAAAAAATAAAATGTGCAATTGCAAATGTGAGCATACACAAAGCCACCAAGGTTACATGATACACCTTTATAAAATAAAGTCTCTAGAAATAAAAATTATGATGGTGGAAAGTTAAATATGCAGAGTGAAATCTCAGGGATAATCATTTACTTTAAATTATAAAGTATATGAGCCCTAGTACGATAGATAACAAATGGAATGAGAAAAAACAAACAAAAAATTTACAAAGCAATTGGAGAGGGGAAAGAAATAGGAAAAGCAGGGCAAGAATAAACCAAATGTGAGTAATGGATACAAAACCCAACTTTTAATAATTGCACTAAATGTAAATGGACAAAACACATGAGTTAGAGGTAAATCAAATTGATTTTTAAAAAATCAGCTGTAATTGGTGGTAGTAGACATAATAATGGCCTCCTAAACATGTTCATGTCTTAATCCCCAAACCTATTACTATGTTAGTTTACATAGCACATAAACTTTACAAATGTGATTAAGTTAAAGATATTGAGATAGAGAGATTATCTTTGATTATTCAAGTGGGTCCAATGCAAGGACTGCAAGGATCCTTACAAGAGAAACTCAGGAAGTCAGAGTCAGAGAAAGCAAAGTGAGAGAGAGAAAATTGATCTAAAGTTGGTACTACTGGCTTTGAAGATGGTGGAAGGATCCACAAGCCAAGGACTGCAAACACCCTATTAACTCTGATAGAAAATATCATCTAGAATCTCCTTTTTGTATTTGTTGTTCTGTTTTGTTTTATAACTTGAGTATGTAAGTACCTTTCCTCTGTTAATCATATTAGGATGATGGGCTGCTCATCTTAATACAAACATAAATTAAACTAGGTTTGAGTTGCAATAAGGAATTGGAAAACTTTTTCACCTGTCTCCTCAACTCTGAAAGACTGAAGAATCAATTCCTGCTTTCAAGGGTTCCTATCCTAGATCTTTAAACTCTAGTCCCATGCAATTTCAAAATCCAGAAAATGTCCAAAGGGGATAGCTTTGAAACAAGCTGGAAACTATAAGCTTGAAATGAGCTCTTTTCCACAGAAGATCTTTATTTCTTAAAAACAGGAAAATGTAGCAGATTTCACTGTGTTTTGATACTATTGGCCTAAATCTCTTGCTTCCACACAGCCTCAGAACTCAGTAAATATGCACAAAGAGTGGTCATGTGTGAAGCTCCTCAATTTTTCCTTTTTTAACCCCAGCCCAGTGTTAAAAGTTAAAAGTTTTGCTGGTTTCCCTTTCCTCCAGCATGTCACTTCTTGCTGTGTGATTGAGATGCAAAGATTACTCAGAGCCCAAATATTAAGAACAATGAGAGGACTGAAGGGACTGCACCAAAAAAACTCCCTCAAGGAGGAAGAAACAAGGTGCAGCCCCAAGTTGGTATTTGCTTCAGCATTTACTGTAAAGACAAGGAAATACAAGAGGAAAGAACAACTTAATCATTTATCAAAGGAACAAAAAGAAATTGGCTATGGGGCAATCTCTGGAAAACATCTTGAGAAACAAAGGAAAGGGAGTGAAGCTGATAATAAATGACCGTAATGTTCTTATCTAATCTAGCAGAAACTATTCTCTGTTTCCAGCATGTGGTGTTTTCAGCACTTAGGTTCTGCATTAGTGCATTTAGGACTTTTGCCCTTGGTGCATTCCCTGTTCTTTGTCAAGTCTAGGTGCTCCCACACTAGCAAGGCTCTTTTCATGGCTAAATAAATCCTCAGCCAGAATTGACAGACACTCCAAGAGAGAAAAAACAACCAACAAACAAATTGTGATTGTGAAGGGAAAAATTTCCCCTCTCCAGAATGCTTGTCCATCCAGTCTTTATATTTTTTACACCTTTCTAGTACATTCAAAATATGATTTTAAGAAAATCAAATATGTAGTCTATTTGTTACAGAAATTGGCCTTCTGTTAACTGGTACATCCTGTCCAGAAGCAGAAGTCCATGGGCTGCCCAGCATACTATTTTTAGTAAACACACAATTTATCTTAAATATTTAGTCTGTTGTCTTCTTTTCACAAAATAAGGATATAGATAAAGAAAATAAAAAATAACAGGTCTATGCCTGAACCATGGTCAGCAAAAATTTAGATTAAAGGAAGAAGATTTGTAAAGCATCTGACTGGTAACTGAGAAAACAGGAAAATTAGGCAAGAATGGTGTTTCAGAAAGCAAAAGAATAGCGACTAAGATGGTTAATTTTATGTTAACTTGGCTAGGCCCTACTACCCAGATTTTGGTCAAACAGTAGTCTTGAAGGTGCTGTGAGAGTATTTTTTTAGCTATGATTAGTATTTAAATCAGTAGACTTTAAGTAAGCAGATCATTGTCCATAATTTAAGTGAGTCTCGTCCAATCACTTCAAGGCCTTAAAAGAAAAGACATAGATCCCCCAAAGAAGAAAAAATTCTGCTTCCAGACAGCCTTCAGGCTTCACACTCAAACTGCAACATTACCTCTTCCCTGAGTCTCCAGCCTGCTGGCCTGCCCTGCAGATTTCAAACTTGCTACTCCCACAATTGTGTAGTCCAATTCCTTAAAATAATCTCTCTCTCTCTCTCTCTCTCTCTCTCTCTCAATCTCTCTTTCTCCCATCTTTTGATCAATAGACAGACAGATAGACAGACATCCCATTCATTCTGTTTCTCTGGAGAACTCAGATCAATACGGAAACATTTCAGACAGTTTAGACAGAAACAGAAAGTTCTTGAGTGCTGTTGAAAAAAAAATCAAATCAAATAAAAACACAAGAGAACATGTAACATAGATGTCACTGTGGTCCTTGCTAAGAGCAGTATTGGTAGAGTGTTGGGAACACAAGCCTGATTAGAGAGAGCTGGGAAAAAAATGAACATAGGTAGAGACTGTGCCTATAAATAACTTGTTTCCTCTTTGGTACTTATTCAATGCATGTTTCTTTCCTTCAGTAAATTTTTACTTGAAAGAGCAGGACCACATCTTTACATTCAATAAAGTGCCGAATGCATCGATTTGAATGGTATAGGTACTATTTAATATTTGTTAAATAAAACATTATACAATTTTTTTCCCAGAAAAATGAATGGTATTGCCAATTGATAGAGTGAAAGGCTTACCAAGCTTTGAATAAGGATGAGGAAAAGGGAACTGGTACAGAAACATAAATGTTGATTTAAAACCCATATAAAAATTATTACCTGCTATGGTAAGCTGAATAATGGCCCCTGAAGATGACCATGTTCTAATTCCCAGAACCTGTGAATGTTACCTTATATGGGACTTCGTAGATGTGATTAAGAATTTTGAGATGGGGAGATTTTCCTGGATTATCTGGGTGGGTCCTAAGTGCAATTACAAATGTCTTACAAGAGGGAAGCAGAAGGAGGCTTTACCAGAGAGGATAAGGCAATAGAGGATGGAGCAGAGAGAGATTGAAAATGTTATGCTACTGGCCCTGAAGATGGCGAAAGGTGTCATGAGCAAGGGTCACAAGGGATGCAGTTTTAGCAGCTGGGAAAGGTGAGAAAACAGAGTCTCCCTAAAAGCCTCTAGAGGGGGAGTGGCCCTGATAACACCTTGCTTTTAGCTCCCTATGACTCACTTTGAAATTCTGGCCCCCATATTCTAACATAGTAAACTCCTGTTATTTTATTTTATTTTATTTTATTTTTTAATTTTTTATTTTGTCAATATACAATGTATATGATTATTATGGCCCTTCACCGAC
>NW_007726277.1:820939-874592 GCF_000696425.1 Galeopterus variegatus | reverse complement strand
AAGAGGTTGAAATACAGAAGATTTTGCTGATGACCTAGAGTTCTAAAAGGCAAAGTTTGCAAAATACACATCCGACAAAGGACTAATATCCAGAATATATAAGGAACTCAAACAACTTTACAAGGAAAAAACAAGCAACCCAATCAAAAAATGGGCAAAAGAGCTAAGCAGGCATTTCTCTAAGGAAGATATACAAATGGCCAACAGTCATATGAAAAAATGCTCAACATCACTCAGCATCCGGGAAATGCAAATCAAAACCACACTGAGATACCATCTCACCCCAGTTAGGATGGCCAAAATCCAAAAGACACCGAAAGATAAATGCTGGCGTGGTTGCGGAGAAAAAGGAACTCTCTTACATTGTTGGTGGGAATGCATAATGGTGCAACCCCTATGGAAAATGGTTTGGAGGTTCCTTAAACAGCTGAAGTAAAACCAAACACAAGGACCATATGATCATCTCTATTGACGCCGAAAAAGCATTTGATAAAATCCAACACTCATTCATGATAAAGACCCTCTATAAGCTAGGTATAGACGGAAAATATCTCAGCATAATCAAAGCCATATACAATAAACCCACTGCCAATATCATCCTGAATGGGGAAAAACTAAAAGCTTTTCCTTTAAAAACAGGAACCAGACAAGGATGCCCACTCTCACCACTCCTATTCAACATAGTTTTGGAAGTATTAGCCAGAGCAATAAGAAATGAGAAGGAAATAAAGGGCATCCAGATTGGAAAGGATGAAGTCAAACTGTCCCTGTTTGCAGATGATATGATCCTAGATATCGAACAGCCCAAATCATCGACTAAAAAACTCTTAGAGGTGATAAAAGAGTTCAGCACAGTAGCAGGATACAAAATCAACACACAAAAATCAGTAGCATTTCTATTCACCAATAGTGAACAAGCAGAAAGAGAAATCAAGAAAGCCTGCCCATTCACAATAGCCACCAAAAAAATAAAATACCTAGGAACTGAACTAACTAAGGATGTGAAAAATCTCTATAACGAGAACTACAAACCACTCCTGAGAGAAATTAGAGAGGATACAAAAAGATGGAAAGACATCCCATGCTCCTGGACTGTTATTTTAAACCACTAAGTTTGTGGTTATTTGTTTCAGCAGCAATACTAATACACCCACCTTCCTGGTATAGAGGATTCACACTCTGCAAGACTTAGAACAAGATTTAATTGACTATATGGAATCATGGCAGGTTTTCTGAGTAACAGTAATCTAGAGCTTTGATAGCCAAAGGAGTCTGCGTTTTATGCCGTGTGTCATAAAAGAGAACTAATATTTTTTACATAGAGAATTAACAGGCCAGAAAGTGCTTTAGGATATACTTTTATAATAGAAAAAGAAAGAAAATAGGCATTGAAGTCTTGGTAGGTAACTGGGTGAATTTTTGTGTGGCATGGTAAGAATTGAGATAGTAGTAAAGAAGACATGAAAGGAAAAAGTAACTGTTGAAAGGAATTCTCCAAAGTCAGAATTACCATGATGACAATTCCTGCTTGTGTGTTGAATAAATGGGCATAAAGATAAAAAGTTTAAAATGACTCAACAATGTTGAAAATGGGAGACAAGAATAATAATATTCTTGGCAGAATTGATAACTATCAGAATAGGAAAAAAGAAAAAGCTTTCATGGTGGAGAAGACCAAGTGAATCATGAATGCATTGGCATTCCACCTGGAAAGGTTCAGTAGAAACCGAGATATCTGAAATCGAGCCTAATAAGTTAAGGCTACAGAGGGGTCTGTCTGCATGATTGAAGCCCAGGCAACAACAGATGAGCTGCTTTACAGAGAATCAAGAGATAAACTGAAGTTAAAATGTTGACATAGAAAGTGAGAGGAAGAACTAAAGATAAAGAGCAGCTTGGGGAATGTCACTTATAGTGGAGACATTTCCAGCTGTATGATTTCTACTTCAGTCTGACAGCCGAGATGTACAACAGATTTCTTAGAGTAAGAAATAGGCAGGTAATAAGAAAGGAACTGGCTAAATCTGTATGTGTTTCCTCTTTATGATTCGTTCCATTTAGGCCACAAATGCTTTCAGACTTATTAATTTTAGGAACTCCACACTTGATGGTGTTAAGTATCTCCTTCTTCAGGCAAAGTCTCTGATGGACTAGTCTCTACTTTTGTTGCTAATGAACTTCAGGGCTTGGCTTAGTCCATATTGCGAGGTAAAATAGTTTGTCTTTGCTGAACCTAGACTTACCATCTGTGCACTGGGAACCCAAAGAACTTGTGCATTTTACCTGGTTCTCTGTATGAAAAACCTTAGGCAGAGATTACTGTTAAGGAACAAGGTACCTTGAACTTAATTTTGGAATTCAGGCAGAGTATAAGGAGACATTCAGTTTCTTTTATTTCCTCTTCTTTCCATTGTCCTGTTTTTATTTATTTGTTTTCTGTTCTTCTCTTTTCCTTTCTACTTAGTAAGAGAAAAAGGTGGCGTTCCCAACTTCCTCAAGCAGCATTCCATGGTTGGCTTAATCAGGCAGCTCCGGTAAGGTTGATTTCAGATCTTCTGGAGTCAACAGAAGATGGAGTAATGCTCCATTGACCATCCTTCCATCTACCAACGTAACTATTTTATTTTAATTGTGAAATTGGCAGCCTTGAATAAGGTGTAAAATGAATCACAAAATGCAGTTTAATGCATTTTTACATTTTTCTTTTTGAACAAAAATAGAACAACAGATGGCCATAAATTCAGGGAAGCATAATGAATTGGCATGTAATGACATGAAATAAGTTGGAAGGGAGTAACTTAAATGTCTATTAACAAAGGACAAAAAAACTTCAAAAATATTATTTGGGAAAATAAAACAAATTATAGTTTATAACCTGTTTTCTTTTAATCATTATTTTCTTGATGTGATTTATTTAAGGAGATCAATTTTAGATGGTGACATTTGGCCAAAATTGTAGGTGTTCAAAGGTACTCAAACTGCAGATTACTCCTTAACTTTCCAATTGCACCCTCAAGAGGCACAGTGCCATGTGCTTTGTAGCCAAGCTCAAGATTCTATTATAAACTTACTACTGACAAGGAGATCCTCTGGGTCAGAAAATGTGTTCCCCAGAAAGGAAAATTGACATATAAATTCGTACTGAAGTTTGGCCTATATCCTAGAATTATTATAAAGCATAAGAATTTTATATATAAATACCAGGTACATAGAGAGGAAAATGAGGGAGTACTTTGGGGGGATTTGAGAGATTTATAAGTAGCAGGGGCTTAATCCCTATTAGCATATTTGAAAAATTACATTCTGTCACATTAAGAACGTGTTTAAAAATGATTATGTTGTATAATGTTGGTTATGCTAATTATTCTTGTTTGAGCATCAAAAAAAAAAAAAGAATGTATATATTAATGGACTCATCCAATACATACAGAGATTGGAAGGATGTGTAATAATTATTCTAAAAATATTTTAAGAAAGGTATTGTACCTTCCTCCACAGTTAGCCAATAGCAGATTTTTCAGAGTGAGGATATATGGATAATAATAAAAAAGCAAATTACCAAAAACTGTTGGGGAATTCTCATCTATTTACAAAGCTATGCCAGCTAGACATTAATGCTTCCAATGCCAAGAATTCACAGGAGGATCAGTAGAGACCATCCTGTTCTTTACACCAGCACTATATGTTAATGTATTTATTTTAGGTGTACTGTGAATTGCTTAGTAATTAGTGTGAGTGATTAAAATGCTTGACAATTCACAAATTATTCTTCAAAATGATTTTGAAAATAAAAGTAATTAGGTCATATCACAAAGCAGTTCTCATGATTCTAAGAGAAGCAAGGAAGTAGAAAAAGTTAAGGACTCTGAGCTTCAGTAAGACAAGAACTGAAAAGCGCTCATAGGATACTAGAATATAGACGTTACCTTGAATTTGTAAGAGCCAAGTCAGCGATGTGGCAAGTCTGGAATTCAAATTATGAAGGGGTAAAGAGCAAATACAATCAAGTAATTATGGACAAAGAGCTACTTTGCTTTTTGAATAAGCTTGGCTATAAATGGCAGGAGAAGAAAGAGATGAAAAAGGATTTCTTGGATTAAACTTTAGCATTCATTTTAGGAGAATGAGCCACAAAATGGGTAAAATAATATCTCACTTTATTTCAAATATGACTGATATGCTGAAAAGACCATTCTTGGCTACAATTTGGGGAAAGATTTTTTTGCCCTTTCTTATACAGCTTTCATGTTTTCCTTGATGCCTGGGTTTACACATATTCCAACAGTGTTGGATGCAATAACCATGAGTTTTGGTAATTATGCAAAAGCATTTTGCAAATAATGTGGTTACATTCAGAAGAGTATCGAGAAGATACCCAAGCACCCTACTTCCAAAAAATGCTTAAGTCAGAATCACATATATACTTGACTATTCTGTAGAATATGTAGTAAACAAAAATCAGTGTCATGTATTCTCCCAATACTCTTCCCCCACTAAAATATGAAACCACTTTGTAATCTGACTTTAAATGCCCAAACCCTAACATTTTGCACAACATAATGGGACAGTTGTTAGGAAATGAATTTCTGATTAATCAGTACATCTGTTAGAAAAAAATTAAATCCTTAATGGACCTACAGAAACCAAAGGAGCAATAAAGCATAGAAAGAGAGTTTCCAAACATCTTTTAGCCTCTTAAATTAGAAGTAGATTCCTTTACTTAATTCAACCTACAGCAACAGTTGGATTCAACTATATATATATATATATATTTAAGTTGTATAACTTTTTTCAGTACACAGAGCAATGGAAAAAAATATTTTTTCATGTGTTTCTCTTTGATGTCTGGTTTACAAGATAACAAGGAGATACCAGCAAAAACAAAGTTTGAGAATGTAGGAGTTGCTCAAAACTCTAAGGATGTTGGAAAACTTCAAAAACACACTAAATATATTTATTTTACTTACAGTTGTTTTTTCTGAAAAAATTTTAGATTTGTAACATTCATTTAAAGATTTAGATACAACCTATCTAAACTTATCTAAAATATGTTTGTGATTTTTAAACATTCATAGATCTGTTTTAAGTTAACATACACATAATTTAAAAGTTTCTCACCAACTTTCTTTATCCATTGCCCTATCTATGCTCAGAGCCAACGGAACTGTGTTCTATTCTTATCTGTTATGTGTTCTTTGTGTTATAATTGGAAATTACTAATTTTCTCTGAAACTCAAGGTTCTCACTTGCTGAATAGGAAGATAATGTTTCCTTGAAAGGATTGTAAGGATCCATCTTTTTCTACTCAAGCTTCCATAACAAAACACCATAGACTAGGTGGCTTAAATAACAGACATTTATTTTCTCACAGTACTATTGGAGGTTGGAAGTCTGAGATCCAGGTGTCAGTATGGTTTGGTATCTGGCAAGGTCCCTCTTCCTTGGCTTGCAGACAGCTACCTTCTTGCTGTGTCATGGCTGTTTCTCCGTGTGTATGCACTTCTGGTGTCTCTTCCTCTACTTACAAAAATACCAGTCCTGTTAAATTAGGGCCTCACCCTCATGACCTAATTTATTCTTAATTACCTTCTTACTGGCCCTTTCTCCAAATACAGTCACATTGGGGGTTAGAGCTTTGACTTATAGATTTTGGAGGGGACACAATTCAGTCCACAACAACTACTGAATTAGAATCTCTGATAATTGGAAGTTGGGAATCTACATTTTCACAAAATATCCTGAGAAATATTTGGGCTCACTGAAGTTTGAGATCAGTATTCTCCAATTTACAAAGAGGTTTCTATGGAGTATGGTTTGTATTATAGTGGACGAAGAAAGCCATGGCTGGGTTTCTTTTCCCTGTCCTTTGTGTAGTAACTCCAGTTACCAACTGAAAGGAGTGTGGCATAGAAAATGGTCAAGATTTTGAAGACATGGGTTCTGTCAAAGAAAAACTGCCCTGGACAAGTTAAACAGGGAAGGAAGACATTACTCAAAATTCTTGCTATATAGAAGAGAGATTGAATTCAACTCTGCTGAAATGAAAGTCGAAAGAGTTTTAGGTACTGGGGTGAGCTGGTAGAAATGTACTGGAGGACATTTGCCAGGAGTGGGTCAATGTGATTAGGCCATCTGTGTTTACTAATTGACTCTTATTGAAGTTAGGCTCCTACCCTCCCATACAGACTAGAGGAGAGGACTGCTGTCTTTCTTGATGATTACAGTTCAAAGGGATGTCTCCCAGATCCTTGAGAAAGACTCTTCTGGGTTGTGAAACTAGCAAGAGGCTGGAAGAAGATTTCTATCTTAGAGAAGCAAGGAAATAATTTGCAATTGCAAGTTTTCTAAAGTAAATACTCCAAAAAAAAAAAAGTAGTCAGGGATCCTTAGCCAGTAAGAAGCCTAAAGTTTAGTCAAGCTGAGGGACATTTAAGGCCGTTCTTTGTCAATTCTATCACTATCTCTGTCACTAACTGCGTGAACTTGAATGAGACATTTCTCTTTTACTACCATGACAATGTAAGCTTTTGATTAGAAGGATCTTATTAAAACCTCCAATGCTAAGTTTTTTTGTTTAATAAGCTGTCATTCAGCCACTATACATCATTATTGCCTTACTCGTTTTAAAATATTAAAATAATTTTGAGATTATTTGTAAATGGCTTCTGGTCCTCCCTGTGACCTCTAGACTTTTCCAAGATACAGTCAGTGTTTGCAGGACCCACTGCAATAGTAGGGCATGTCCATCTGACATTAGTTTTTAAATATTTTGAATATAATTCTCGTATGTTGCAATCAACTTTACATCCAGTTGGAAAACAACTCTGATCAATACATGGCATTTACAAAAAAGGAATTCTGATAATTTCAATGTATCTCATTTGTCTAAAAATCTACACTAGTCACTATAATTGATGTATGCTCTATAAAAACTTCTGATGTCATATATTCATTTTCCAGATGTTTTGAAAAAAACTCCTCCTTTTTGTTTAATTAAAATCTATTGATGTTGGTCCTGTGCAAAATGTACTGGAGATCACAAATTAATCAAAATATTAACTGTCTTTTAAGTTTTTTCAGTCTACTAAAGGGAGAGAAATAAGTGACTTAATCTATAAAGCGCTAAGAGACTGTATGATTAATTTTGATTGTAGGTGGTAAATGGGTTATAACTATGATGATTAGAAGAATAAAGAGCATTTATTGGAAGGTGCATTTGGGGATAGTTTGCTTGGATAGAAAAAGATAATTTAGGAGAACCATTAGAATCTTCTTCAAATATTTAAGGTTTTTCATATGGAAGAAGGATTAGACTTGCTCTTTACGGACCCAACGCACAGAACAAGTTCAATGGTGAAATTTTTGGAGATACTTGGGATTTAAACAAGAAATAATTTTTCATAACAGAACTAATTCAAAAGCTCTGTTTCCATAGCACCTCTGCTGGAGCACTTTCAACAATGAATTGTAGTTAGAGACTGATTCATTGGAATCTCTCACCAAACTATAAAATCTTAGAGGACAAAGACTCCATGGGATTTCATTCAATATCTGGTGACTTTTTCCTGCACATCCTAAATCTCAGTTAGTGTGTCAAGTGAATGAATTAATAAATAATAGTAAGTCTCATGTCATAATGTGCCAGTGCAATCTGGATGGCACATTCATAGATCTATTGCAGGAGATGTCCAGGCATGAAATAATACTTGAAACTAGATGATTTAGCACAGCCCAACAAAAATGTCGAGACACAATTCTCTAAAATGTCCTGATTGTACATTCTGTGTATTAGAATCTGGACTTCAGCAACCAGGTAGGTTTACCCAAATCAGATATGTATGAGTGCAACACCTGGAGAAAGTCTTTAATTCAAGTCCTAATGAAGAATATCAAAGCCTAGCTCAGAATGAATAAACAGATATTCAAAAATGATTACTCACTGTGGATTTATTATACAGTAAAGTATAAATATTATAGTTAGGCTCTGATATAAACTTGCACTTTATCTCCACTCCCATCAAATTGAATAGTCAGTACACTTCTAGTTCACTTAGTGATCATACCACTCTAAAGAGTTTAAAGAAATACTCTACTGCTGGTGTGTGATACACTATTCTCTCGAGTCTTGCTGCTTCTGTCTCTCTCCCACTGTCATGAACATAAGCTTTCTATGCTGGGTTGATAACATACTGAAGTCAGGCCCTTTATCACTGTTTCCAATTATTCTCAATATCTCCTAATGGGATTTTCCAAAATTCACTTTAAAATTAGTATTTACCTACAGTCGACCCAGGAATCTATAATTAACAATGATTTACTGCATGTTACCAAACGACTAGAAAATAGGAGATTAAATGTTCACGTTACAAAGAAATGATTAAGTTTTGCAATGATGAATATGCTAATTACCCTGAATAGATCATCACACATTATATACATGTATTGAAACATAACTCTATACCCCATAAATACATACAATTAATATGTTTTGATAAACTTCTTAAAAAATTAGTATTTATCAAAATTCACTTTAAAATTAATAATTTTCTTTTACTAAGTGGTTTGTTATTTTTAAACATTTTTAGATTTTTGACTTAATGCTTAGAAACTACTAGTGTTTCTCAAAAATATGACTGCTTCTCTAATTTGTGTGTGCTCTTTTCATTTTGTTAAATGTTCTGAGTCTTTGAAAATAAGAGAGATGCATTAAACTCTTCTGGTGGAAAAAAAATTGGTGTTCAGAAGTAGAAATAGACTCTTCACTAGGCAGAAGCACTGATTCAATGGCACATCTCGTTTTATGCCAATTAATCTCCTCCAGTCTCCAAACCTCAAAAGTTCAAAGAACAGTCCCTCTACAATGTTATGTGGACACTATGGTTCCTCAGACTCTTTCCAGTTGCAAATTTTTAACTTTACCTCTATAATTTAACCAAAATATGAATGAAGTCAAGAGGAGAGGCATGGTGGTTGCAAAGGCATGATTTCTTTTTCAAAAAGGTAGCAAAATGTTGCTAATTATTACCTGGTTTTTATCACAATTTCTATTTTGTAAAAAATTATCAGAATCAGCCCTGTCATAACTTGGTCCTAGACATTATCATGTTTATATCTAACCAGTCACTTTACTTGTCCAATATTTCAGTGGAGTATCATTTCAAGTTACGTTAAGCAGTCATTAATAGGAACACTTAATGAAGATAAAATGTCACCCAAACCATATCTCCTGTCTGTATTATGTGGAATTCCCTGACTTTGGTCAGGATGTATTTTTCTATCAAGTTCTGTGCATCTACTGTTCTTGTCACTTTGTCATAGAAGGAAATTAGGTTAATTTGACAGGATTTATTTTTCACAATGCCAAGCAGATTTTGCCCATTGATTTTACCCCATGATTTTCTAAGTGCTTGAAAACTGATTTTTTGATGATATGTTTCAGGATGCTTCCAACTAAGTAGTGAATGACAGGTCTATAATTTCTAGGGTTATCTTTTCTTTTCTTTTTTAAAAATCTTCCCAGGGTGGGAAAGAGAAACACGTTAATGTAAGTACTGAGTTTAGTATTTCTAATAAAGCAGAATGTCTAAGTCTTTTTTAAATTAAAAGATGTTGGGCTAATTGTTCTTCATAGACTTTGGCAAACTCCTGAAAAAATACTGTAAGTTACTAGAATTTGCAGTTCAGAATGTGAACATTTTATAACACTAGGCTTATAATACAAACTTTGTATCATATACCATATCTTTTCCAAATACCATATCATAGGTACCCTATATGTTAAGCTTTCAAATATGACTTCTGAAACTTGTACTATGCAGCTATTTATATAATTTATAGTCATTTTTATGTATGAAAATTCACTTGTTAAACGTGTAAGATTTAAGATACTATATTAAAATGAATTTCTTCATAGAACTTATTTATGCAAAAATATAGGCAACATCGTTCTGAGTTGTATATCACTGAAACAATTATATGTGAAAAACTGAAGTAAACGGTTCCTACAAAACCAAATAAGAATAAGATGGTTAATTAGACTTTGTGATTTTAGTCTCTGCAGAGAGAGACTTTTAATAATCTCATTTTAAATAATATATAGCTTAAAATATATAAAATGAAATCAAATTATCTCAAAAAGTGTTGTCTACTATAGTTTGTAGAAGAGGATAACTGGTATTTTCAAGCACATTTTAGGTGCCAATGACTACACTTAAATACTGCTAATAAAAGATGACCTCCACGAACATTTACTCCAAACTAGGCACCACGCAAGGTTCTTTATAAACATGATTTCATTTACTTTATTCCTTGTACAAGAGTTCTGTTGGGAGATATTACTTTCCCTCTGATTTTCAAGGGAGGAAACCTACGTGTGGATATATTAAATAATGCATCCAATGTCATTGACTGGTGTTTGAGCACAATTTGACTCCATTTGATTCTGAATCTGCACTCCTTGTGCCAAATTGTTACATAGTTATGCCAAGTGGCCCAAACCCTCACAAATGACTTTGAGTTAGATATTAGGTTCATTTTTGCACACATGGAACCCGAGGCTCAGTGATGATGTAGTTCACTCACATAGCTCATAATTGTCAAACCAGGATTCAAATTGTCACACATAGGGAGAAAGAAAATAGAGTCCTGTCAGAAACTATCTAAAAAGAAGCATATACCTGAAGGAAAAAAATCTGTGAAAGAGACGCTGTTTTCCTTGGGAAGATTTTACTTTTTTCTAGGTTGGGTCACTATGGGTCTTTGGGTTAAAACATAATCTCCAGAAATCTGCAGGAAAAAATGAGAATAGTTAACTCAACAGCTTCCATTAATCCATCTGCAATAGATTAATCTGTTATTTCCAGGGCCAACCCCGTGGCTCACTCAGAAGAGTACGGCACTGGGAGCACAGCGGCACTGGGAGCACAGCGGTGCTGGGAGCACAGCGGCGCTGGGAGCGGAGGCCGCGGGTTCAGATCCTATATAGGGATGGCTGGTGCGCTCACTGACTGAGTGCGGTACGGAGGACACCAAGCCAAGGGTTGCGATCTCCTTACCGGTCACACACACACACACACACAAAAATTAAAATAAATAAATAAATAAAATCTGTTATTTCCAAAATAATGAGCAAAGTCTGGTTCTGATGTGGCACAAGGCAGACAAATTCTTTTAGAACTCAACTACTTCTACTCCCCATGGGTGTATCCAGGAAGTCAGGATTATTTATGGTGGCATAACCTACTCCATGCTACTTCTGAATTCATTTGTATATGAACCTTCCATGGTAGGTTTTTCTATTTAAGCTGCTGTAGCACAACTTTCCGTAACTGGCAGTCATATGAAACATTAACTGATTCTTAAAGACTAGACAGTTCAATGATGCCCAAACATTATTTTAGTCATATAAAGAATTTTTCAAAGTATGTCATATATATATATATATATAGCTACATTAAATACAATATGATTAAAAGCATCATTTCCCAGTTGAGGGGGGTGGTGTTAAATGTAGGCCTCCATTCTGAGCACCCCTGGCTCTGTCCTTGTTTTGGGAAAAAAAAAAAAAATAAGCAAGGGAGTCAAATTAAAACAAAATTTTGTTGTTTTCTAAAATTTGAACTGAAGCCCATAAAGAGAGGAGTTTTCATTAACCAGAGGCTGAAGACCACTGTGCTCTCAACACATCAAAATTTCAGCTTTTCTTTTATAAATGAAGGTAACCCAAGAACCCAGCAAAAATTGCCCTGTGGCCCCCCAAGGAGCCTGGTGCAATCTAGGTGGGGTAGTTGAAATCCAGGATACTCAGAAGAGGAAGGGAAAACTTACCTTCCCATTCTAAGTTAGCAAACTTCAAAGGGATAAAAGAAGCTCTGATGAAATTTATTTGGAAAAGTTCTTTGTATCTGTCTAGTAAAACATTAATTTTCCCATTAATTTGACAAGACTCCTTTCTAAGACGCGTAGTGCTGTCTCATAATGGAGAGGCTAAGATCTTCACCATTCCCCTCCTGTAGATGTTTCACAGGTACCTCCTCAGGTCTCCCAGATCCCTGCAGGACACGATTTATAAATTATTGATATTGCTTCTGCTCTTACTAAGTAAATAGTGGCAAATCATACTGGAGGGATGTCGGGTCACAGCTTAAACCTGTTTGTTTTTTTTTTTAACCCAGGTAAATTGCCAGGTTCAACACACTGTAGGTACAGAGCTCATTAAGGGTAACCTATCTGAGAAGGTAAGAACCTTGGGCATGTCTAACGGCTGTGACTATAGTATCTGGAATTCAAGGTGAACAGGCCCATTTATGCTTCAAAGATTTAACAAAAAGGGAAAATTGGTGCACCTCTAGATATAGGGAGTCTCAGAGGGAAACGTGAAACCATGATTTTAACTCCTTGAGATAATCTTCCTAAAACTAGTCCTGACCCAGAACACATAGGCCAAGGTTAGCCTTGGAAATTGGCCCTGTGTAAAGAGTTGTTCTAATGAGAGTAATTCCTGGGAATGACTTTCCTCAAAGCGTTGCTGCAAATGGGCATGAGCCTGGACCTCATCTGAGACCTGAGCAGAGACTCTGTACCTGCCACTGAGTTCTGAACCAAACCATAAGATGCACCTTCCTATTTTATGTATTTTTTTTTCTCAAGAGACTCACCTGCAGCCTCATCCTGAGCAGCTTCCTTACTCCCACCAGGGAAACTTGATTGCCAGCACTCATTGTCTGAGTCAGTGCCCCAAAGTAGGACCTACGGTGTTTGGGTCACTTCTCATGCTTAGGGTTCAAAGGCATGAAGTGAAGAATTTGAGATCTTAGAGGAGTCAAACTGTTCTACACTTTCTGCTATCAACAATGCACTCAGAAAATGGACTGGAACATATTCTTTGAACCCAGAACACCTCAAAGGACCACCCAATTTATATAAATATTAAGAAAACACAGCCTTTTTTTTTCTTGATATTCTGACTCATTCTAATCAGACTGTAAACTCTCCGTAGTCCAAAGGACTTGACTTTAGTATCTTTGAGTGCGCATTTGCTACCCTAGACAGCTGGCCCTCATCTCAGCATTTCTGGGAGATTTTAAAAGCATAATGAAACATCTTATTCCATTTCAATCTCCTGTCTTAGACTGACTTTATTTCTGAAAATCAGATCCATTCTTAATGGATAATTTGCTTCCACTAAAAATTCAAAGTAAATGTTGTAAATTCAAAATTGATGTACAACCTTTGAGGAATTTGTAAACATGTTTTGATTGATATTAGTGTACTGCTCAATTAGTGTATTTCTCAAAGGAAATAAGTCTCTATCGAATACCATTCTTGATACTGCCTAAAGAAATTACTTTAATTTTGTGAAACACTTTCAAAATTCCACATATTTCCTCTAATAAGTGATTTATGCAACAATTTCAAGGCACAGAGGCATTATGAATCCCATCTCATCTTAAAAGACACTGAATGTCAAAGCCATATGTTGGCTGAGTAGAAAATCTTGGGCAACAGTCTTGGAGTGGTGAGCCCCAGTCCTATATTCTTTGTTACTGCACCATAAGCAGTGTGTTTATATTATCACATTCTCCTACTTCACCCCTTCAGTCTAAACCTCATTCATTTATTGAATAAAAAGGTAATTTTTATTTTATTTTTGTTGTTGTTCATTGTTCAAGGGAAAGAAATCTTATATATTCATTTGCCTCCTTAATTACAGAATTTTAGCAGTATCTGATTCTGTCTACTATCATGTCTCAGAGGAGCTAATATTTGTCTTATATAATAAATTACCAAGTTTCAATTTCCCATTGACTTATGTGTGTTATTTGGGGGAGAGAGGCAAGGCCGCAAGGACTGGATCCCTTTGCTTTCAACACCACGTACAAAATTTCTCTACACTAGGAAGCCAATTTTAATTTATTTTATCACAGCAGCCATTTGCCAGTGTACTTTCAACACTTTTTGATCACTATTTGCATGATTTTCAATGACATGTTTTTGTGGGTTATTTTATTGTAGTAATATGTACATAACATGAAGTTTACAATTTCCACAATTTTTAACTGTACAGATCAGCAGAGACAAGTACATTTGCCTTGTGCAACCATCGTCACAATCCATCTCCAGAACTTTTCCATCATTTCAAACTGAAACTCTGTACCCATTAAAATAACTCCCTATTCCCCTCTCATCTCAGCCCCTTGTAACCACTATTAGATATTCTGTCTCTATGAATCTGACTATTCTAGGTGCCTGTTAAGTAGAATCACAGAATATTTGTCCTTTGGTGACTGGCTTATTTCTCTTATTTCAGTTACTATACTGTCTTCAAGGTTCGTCCATATTTTAGCTTGTGCCAAACTGAATATTCCATTGTGTATATATGCCACATTTTGTTTATCCATTCATCCATTGATGAACATTTGGGTTGTTTCCACTTTTTGGCAAATGTGAATAATGCTGCTATGAACATTGCTGTACAAATGTCTGCTTGAGTCACTGCTTTCAATTCTTTCGGGTATACCTAGAAGTAGAATTGCTGGGTCACATGGTAGTTGTACATGTAATTTTTTAAGGAACCACTACATTATCTTCCAGAGGAGCTGCACCATTTTACACTGCCTCTAGCAACGTAAAAACACACAAGGGCTCCAATTTCTACACACCCTTGCCAACACTTCTTATTTTCTGTTTTTAAATGTTGTTTTATAAATGCTTTATAAGTACTTAGCATAGCAGTTTCCCCATAATAAGTTATCAACAAACATTCGTTGAATTAGTCAATGCTGATGTATCTTCTCCAGTTCATTAATATTTCTGTCGATGTAGCAAAGTATTTTTTAAACTGTGGGGTTCATAGGCTTCAGATATCAGAACCTCTTCTGGTGCTTTGTAAGAAGGCAGATTCCCAGGTCACATTCCAGACCTACTGCATCTGAAGCTCCGCAAGTGGGGTCTTAGCAATCTGCAGTATTAACAACATCTCATGTGATGTTGGTGGGCAGTAGGGGTGAGAACCAGTGCATCTGACCAGGCTGTAATCCCTTGAAGTAGGACTTATCTTTCTTAATCCTTTAGCAGCTCTCCACAGTAAACTCTAAAACTTTGTTTTAATAACATTGAGATTCATATTTGAAACATCATGAGAGCTAGTTTTGGATGGTTGTTTTCCTACAGACATATTTCATGTGTGCTTGTGGTAGAAGCTATGCAACAGAACATCAGCTTTGTCCTAAATAACATGTATTGTCTGGTACACAGCCTGTTTAGGATAATCCATGAAACATTTAACAAATACCTTCTTTGGTTAAATCTTAATTATCCACATCCTGCAGACAGTTTCCTAGGATGCTGCAAGATGGGTCCTTTTACTGAGGATTGGTTTTTATTCTGTAGAATCTGGAAACAAAAGCTGCTTCAATCAGCCTTTACCTGGTAAACTTGTAATCTGAGTACCCAGCATGAGCAGGGGTTATGGTTGAGGGTGCACTTCTCTCTTATGACTTACTAAATAATGTAGCTTCCAGAGCGAGCTACGAGAGATTTGGTGTCTCGTAACTGCTATCTGGGGACGTACGTCCATCATGCTTGATGTTCATTAGTTAGATGAGATCAGTGAGTTAAGGAACTGTTAAATTTGTGTTTTCCTTTAATGGATACTTGTCTGTGGTAGCCGAGTCACAGGACAGAAACTTGACAGAAAAGGACATGGCGGTAAGATAAGCTTATTGCAAATATACAACTTCATAAACTCTCTAAATAACTTGTCTTAGCAAGGTGCCTTAGCCAATTTGTGTAATAAATGTGAATGAGGAGATAAAAGAAAGAAAAATAAACAAATGCATTATTCCTATCTTTTCCTTCACATGTATGAATTATGCATGCATCATATTAGTGGTAAATTAAGTAATGTACTGATGTTAGGCAATTTTCAGAAGAAAAAATAATTGAAGATCTATTTTGATGAACTTAGAATAGCCTGAAAAGTTAATGAAATTGACGACATCTAGTATAAAAGCTTTAGTTAGATTTTTTTTTTTTTTTCTGAATACTGAAAATGCCTTTTCTTTGAAACTCTTAACTCATTTCTTTCACATTCTTATCCGGTAGATATTGAGCAACTATCTGCCAAAACTAATTAAAATTTCCCTCCCAGAAAAGATCAATTAATTTTTTTCTGAACAGACATTATTAGTTGTTGCCTATAGAATTTTTTTTCTGTGAAAAAAATAATTATTGTCTGATAATATTTCTCAATCACAACAAAAAACTGAATGCTCGGCAACAGAAAATATAACCAAAGCAGAAAAATAAACTAAATTACCCTAATGTTAGTGTCATAATCCTAATCCTTGGGATTTTTGTCTTTGTTGGTAGGTGCTAGTTTGATGTATTTCCCTAACCTTAACTTGCTTTCTACAGTAGCAAGAATGAGGATTTTCTTGGCAGAGAATCTGGCTTAGTGACAACACAAATTTGGCAGGTTCTTGGAAACCTTTTATTTTGTAGCTTGAAACTGCAGCTTGCTGATTCTGATACACCTCACGATCTTCTTATGTTGTCATCTTATTGGGATCATTAGCTACTGTTTTAAAGGAGTCTAGAATTATACTGCAAAATGTATTCCCCTTTCAGGATCATAATAGTAATTACCAAAGATGAGGAGCCCACTAGAAAAAGTTCTATCCAATAACTCCTTTTTATTCTACTCTGATGTTTTAATTCTCGAATTGGCAGAGCTTTCATTCTGATTAACAAAAATGTTTTCTAATTTTGGTTGGTGTAAAAATTGCTAAATTATATCTGGAAAAAAGTTTATGTAGGCATATGTTGATCTTTCATGAAAAAAGTAAACTGCTTTATGACTGAAATTATTCTATGAAACAGCTCTGGCATGTGATCTAGACCCTTTTCAGCATGCTACATTTGTAGAACTTTAAACTTTAAATTATTGCATAGAGTAAAACAGGGTTAAAGAGCCTCCTGAAGAACCCCACCTGCCCACATCTGAGGGAAGCTTCCTGCGAATTTCAGCAAAAGGCCTTCCATTCATTCCCCACAGCAGATATGTTGAAGAGGCTTCTTAAGTTGCTGTAACTGAAGATTCTATTCTTTTCTAAAATAACTTTTAGCTGGTTACTTGACATGGAGTGCCACACTTTTAGAGCAATGAAAATGACAATCACTTGCAGTCAGGCTCAGGTATAATTTCATAGAAATTACATATAAATTTATATATAAAAATTTAATAGAAGTTATATACAGTTATATAAATATAAATAAATACAAATATACATACATATATATATATACATACATATATATATATACATACATATATATATATATATATATATATGTATGGTTTATATATATATATATAAACCACCAGAGACAAAAGCGAGGGATTGCATGCTGTTTCTGAAGAGGGTTTAGTAGTACTGTAATTTAAAACAGGGATGACTGCAGTAAACTGACTCTTGGGTTTAAATTACCTTCAATGGCCATTCTCTGCTTAATGAGAATATTGGAATTTGATGCTATAAATATTAGAGTATTTGGAGGGAAATTTAAAAATATACCAGAAAAATCTATAATTGTTTTTAAAATCTTTATTTTTTTTTCCCATGGAAGTCTGTAGACAACTTAAACCAATGTAAAAGATAGTACTATAATTGTTTTCCCTTTAAAAGTGTAGAGAAGCCAACTGCCTCACACCCCAATACACCAACAAAATTATTTTCATTTTAAAAAATAATTTCAGGTCTTGAATATGTACATATAGTTTGAAATAAAAAAAATATTCTTTTCTGTTTACTCCTTTGCCTAATGTTACATTTTAAATTTATTTCGATATTTTTGTGTTGTCTTTATATTAACCATTTCAAATGGCTACATAATTTCATTGTGTGACTAGACCAGAATTTAGTAAAACATTCTCTTCAACTTGAACTTCAGAATATTTTTTTTTTGTCTTTTTTACTGACCGGTAACGGGATCGCAACCCTCAGTGTCGCGCCCATACCAGGGACCGGCAACGGGATCGCAACCCTCGGTGTTGCGCCCGCACCGCGCTCAGCCAGTGAGCGGGAACCGGTCTCCACATGGGATCCGAACCCTCAGCGGGAGCGCCACCACACTCCCAAGCGGCGCACTCTCCAGTGCGCCACAGGGCCGGCCCAAACTTCAGAATTTTTAAATGACTATAAAAATGCTGAAATGAACATTTGCATATAAAGAATGTTCTTCTATTAAGTCATTACTTGAGGATAAATTTTCCTTTTTAGAAATATAGATCAAAGGTGTTAGCACTTTTGTCACTGTCACCATATATCAGGCTGTTTCAAACTTTTCACTCATTATCATTCTGTACTAATCATATATTTCTTAGATTTGAATATGTGTTTCAAGTTGATAAATTACTATGCTTTAAACTTGTAACACTCTTAGTAGAAAAGTATACCAAAGCATGTCTTCAAATACAAGAAACAAGAGTTATGACTTACAAGAAGTCTTAGTAAATCAACCGTATGAGACTATTTACAAAGCTTGTTTAAAATTTGACTTTAGGGAATTTCAGTGGAATGCAAAAGCATTTGATAATTTTTCTTCTCCCCAGGACTTACTCAAAGACTTAATTTTTCTCTGAGCAGATTGGTGTCCTTGACAAGCAAAATCACTTTTGTTGTTCATGCTTTATGCAGTGAGCTACAAATCTAACATTATTATTATGATGATTAGAACATAAGCTCAATGTTACAATAATAGAGGCAGCACATAATTCTTACAATTACAGAGATCACAACATATAAGAACAACTTTGTAAAATCCAGTCGTTAATACATAGGCAACTTAGTTTTAGCCAAGGCTTTCTTTTCTTTGCATAAAAATTTTCCCTCTATAGACCTTCTACTCTTTCACACAGATAGCAAATTACCTGGAAGCAACATAAAATAGTGTTCGGAATCCTGATGTGAATGTGAGCTCACGCATATTTATTAAATCTTGGCAGATTTTACCTCTGTAAGCCCAAGAAAACCATCACTTTCTTTATTAGTGTTTCTCCAAGTATGAATTTCAGACTACTTTCTTTAAAATCACCTTGGGTGCTTATTAAAAATGTATTTAATTGGGTCTCCCCTAAGATCTACTGAATGTGAACAAATTCCAGAAGAACTATTGTGCCATATATTGAGTCTGTTATGGAAAAAAAATCTGTTAATATGTATTTAATATATATAATATATTTAATAAATATTTATTGAGTCACAACTGTATGCTAGGCACTGTGTTAGAGGCCAAGGATAAACTGTTGAACAAAATCAGACAGGTACCCTGCCTTCATGGACTTTGCAAGTTAGGAAACAGACACTAATAGAATAGCTATACAAACAAATGTGAAACTATAATTCTGACAATCTATACAGTGAAGAAACAGTGAGCTATGTCATTTTTGGTAAGTCAGGAATGCTTCTTGGAGGGAGTCATGCCTTAAGCTGAGAACAGAAAAATAATTAACAGATACCAGAAGAACAGGAAAGGAAAGGATACTTAGACAAAAAGGAAAAGTATTTGCAAAGACCCTGTGGTAGGAGAGAAAGCAAGAAATACAAAATACTAAAAGAAGAACAGAGTGATTAAATCCTGGAGAGAGAATGACAGAAGGAAATCATGGTTGGAAATCCCTGCAATTACCAAAACCACTTCCTAAAAAAAAGAAAAATGCAAACTTCATTTACTTTAGTTAGAACCAAAATATTTTGTGTCGTGACAGTACAAAACAGCACATATTTCTGCTGGAATGCCAACATTGGTTGTGCTGTGCCCCGATGCTTCTTTTTGAGTCATTGGCTAATCTTGTAGCTACCATGGAAATTTGTAGTTTCTTCCTACCTCAGTCTACCTTGGTACATCGTATGTCTAAATGACTCAACATATTGATGATTAACTTAGTGAAGATAACCACTTGACAGAGAAAACCAATGTCTAACATTCTTGAACTCAAGTTGTTCTTATACATTGCTAACCAGGATGAGTAGATAATGCAGCAGGCAGGCCCCCAAAACTGGCCTCTGGAAATATGAACAGAAGGAAATCACATAGGAATCAAAGTTTGCTTCATTGAGTGTGAAAAAGAGGATGCTGTAACCACCTAGCAATGCTTGAACCCTGGTCACAGGATATCATCTATATAGCCCCTTGGGATCTTTACTTCAACTCAATTTTTAAAAAATTAAATTACTTTTGCAACATTATTGTAAAAATATATAGCTATCACACCTGTTCATACATACCCAGATTTTGACATCATGCAATTCTCTGAATTCTGGAAAGTCTTCTCATTTTACACATCAATGTTTCAGCTAATCATGTGATCTTTAAGAGGTGCCAGCTAATTTTTAATATAATAAAGATACCAAAACCCCTATTTATTAAATATAATAATGATTATCATATACTTTATAAAAAACTTTCCAAAGTCATGACTGAGAAGAATAATCAATATTACTATTATATGTACATGTATATATATACACAGATATATATATATACGTATATACACAGATATATATATATATACATATATATATATATATACATATATACGCACACACACACACACACACACACACACACACACACACATATATATAAAGAAGAAAACTGGATTGCCTTAAATTGTGATTTTTGTCTTATATCAACATTTGTCAAAATGGCTTTGATGAAAGACAACACCTGAGGAAATTATGGGTGGTTTATGGTAAAATTTTCCTTGGTCAAATAAGTTTAAAACAACCTTGAATTATTTGGACTTTTTTTTTTTTTCTGAAAGACTTTTTACAGCACTTCATATGGAAGTACATGTTATAATTCTCCTAGAATGGGCTATACATTAAGTTTCTTAATCTTATTTATCCATACAGCTTTTTCTGTATTATTTTCTGAAGATATCAGGCAAACCTAATGTTCAATGGAATATATTTAGAGAAATGCTGCCATCTGCCATGTTAGTTGTCATTCTGTGATCAGGGAGTATGGAAAGCAGAGTTTCCCCAACTTCACATCATCCCCAACACAGTTGGGAATAAGGGGAACAGTGGTATGCATTATCATTAATAATACTGAAAACATTTGTTATGATCTACTGTTGGAATAGAGAGCAAACATCTCTTACTGAGCAAGAGTATTATAGCAGTTGGGTCCAATTGGAAATAGAAGCTACACAGAAAGTTAAACAGGAACAGTTAATTTAAAGAATTAACAACTACAGTTTTTGTCCTTGATTTTGTTGATGTGGTGAATCACATTTATTAACTTGCAGATATTGAACCATCCTTGCATCCCTGGGATGAATTCCACCTGATCATTGTATATAATTTTTTTGATATGTTGCTGTATTCTGTTTGCTAATGTTTTGTTGAGGATTTTTGTGTCTATGCTCATCAGATATATTGGCTGGTAGTTTTCTTTTTTTGTTGTATCTTTGTCTGGCACTGGTATCAGGGTGATGCTGGCCTCATAGAATGAGTTTGGGATACTGGCCTCTCTTTCAATTTTTTGTAATAGTTTGAAGAGAATTGTTATTAACTCCTCATTAAAGTTTTGGTAGAATTCAGTAGTAAAGCCATACAGTCCTGGGATTTTCTTTGTTTGGAGACTACTGATTACTGCTTCTATTTTGTTGCTTGTTATTGGTCTTTCAGGTTTTCTATTTCTTCTGGTTCAGTCTTGGTAGTTTGTACATGTCTAGAAATTTATCCACTTCCTCCAGGTTTTCGAATTTATTGGCATATAGTTGTTTCTATATATGTCATACAGAATACAATATATATATTATAGTATAATATACTATAATATTCTGTATGATAGTCTCTAATAATTCTTTGTATTTCTGTTGTATTAGTTGTAATGTCCCCTTTTTCATTTCTTATTTTTGTTATTTGAGTCTTCTCTATTCTTTTTTTACTTAGCCTAGCTAATGGTTTCTCTATTCTATTTATCTTCTCAAAAAAAATTTGTGTGTGTGACATTGATATTTTGTATCATTTATTAGGTCTCTATTTCATTTAGTCCTGCTCTGCTCTAAGAAATCTTAATTATTTCTTTCCATCTCTTACTTTTGGGATTGGATTGTTTTGTTTTTCTAATTCTTTGAGGTGTAGCATTAGGTTGTTTATTTGAAACCTTTCTATTCTTTCGATGTAAGTGTTCATTGCAATAAACTTTTGTCTTAGTACTGCTTTTGTAGTATCCCAAAGGTTTTGGTATGATGTGTCTTCATTTTCATTAGTTTCAAGAAATTTTTTTGATTCCCTGTTTAATTTCTTCTTGGATCCCTAGGTTATCAAGAGCATGTTAATTAATTTCCTGGTATTTGTATAGTTTCCAGAGTTTCTCTTGTTATTGATTTCTAATTTTAATCCATTGTGGTCCAAAAAAATTTGAAATGATTTCAGTTTTTAAAAATCTGCTGAGGCTTGATTTGTGACCTAATATGTGGTCTCTGCTGGAGAATGTTCCATGTGCTGATGAGAAGAAGGCATATTCTGTAGTTGTTGGATGAAACGTTCTATAGATATAATTATCTAAGTAGATATAGAAAAAGCATTTGACAAAATTCAGCATTCCTTCATGATAAAGACTCTCAGCTAATTAGGTATAGACAGAAAGTACCTTAGCACACTAAAAGGCACATACAACAAACCCATTGCAAATATTATAAAAACTTTTCCCTTAAGTAAAGGAACAAGACAAGCATAACCACTTTCACCACTCCCATTTAACATAACATTAGAAGTATTATCCAGGGCAGTCAGGCAAGAGAAGGACATAAAGGACATCCAGATTGGAAAAACAAACTCAAATTGTCCCTGTTTGCTGATGACATGATCTTTGTATAGAAAAATGTACAGACTCTCCAAAAAACATCTTAGAGCTGATAAACAATTTCAGTAATGTTGTAGGATAAAAAATCAACACATAAAAATATGTAGCATTTTTAACTCCAATAATGAAGTATCAGTAAAAGAAATCAAGAAAGCAAGTCCATTTACAATAGCCAACAAAAAAATAAAATACCAAGGAATCGATTTAACCAAGGAGGTGAAAAACCTCTACAACTGAAAGAAATTAAAAAGGATGCAGGAAGATGGAAAGATATTTCATGCTCTTGGACTGAAAATTAACATTGTGAAAGTGTCCCTACTACCCAAAGTGATTTATAGATTCAATACAAACCCCATCAAGATGCCAATGATACTCTTCACAGAAATCAAAAAAATAATCCTAACATTCGTATGGAATAACAAAAGACCCCAAATAGCCAAAGCAATCCTGAGCAAAAACAAAAACAAAAAATAAAAAAATAAAGTCAGAGGCATAATATTACCTGACTTCAAATTATACTACAAAACTCTAGTAACCAACACAACATGGTACTGGCACTAAAACAGACACTTGGACCAATGGAACAGAATAGAGATCCCAGAAATCAACCCACATACTTACAGCCAACTGATCTTTGACAAAGGCAATAAGAACATACACTGGGGAGAATACTGCCTCTTCAATAAATGGTGTTGGGAAAACTGGACATCCACATAGCACCCAGAAGAAGGAAACTAGACCCTACCTCTTGCCATATACCAAATTAAACTCAAAATTGATTAAAGACTCAATATAAGACCTGAAACTACAAAAATACTAAAAGAAAACATAGGGGAAACATTTCAGGAAGTAGGACTGTGCAAAGATTTTTATGAATAAAACCCCCAAAGCACAGGTAACAAAAGAAAAAAAAATAAACAAATGGGATTATATCAAACTAAAAATCTTTTGCACAGCAAAAGAAACGATTAACAAAACAAAAACACAACCTACAGAATGGAAGAAAATGTTTACAAAATATGCATCTGACAAGGGATTAAAATACGGAATATTCAAGGAACTCAAACAACTTTACAGTAAACCAAGTATCTCAATTAAAAAATGGGCAAAGGAGCTAAGTAGGTATTATTCAAAGGAAGATATACAGAGGGTCAAGAGACATGAAAAAAATGCCCAGCACCACTAAGCATCAGGGAAATGCAAATCAAAACCACAATGAGATATCATTTCATCCTAGTTTGACTAGCCATTATCAAAAAGACAGAAAATAACAAATGTTGGTGAGGATGCAGAGAAAGGGGAACTGTCCTACACTGTTGGTGGGACTGTAAATTAGGGCAACCTTTATGGAAAACAGTATGGAATTTCCTCAGACAATTACAGATAGAACTGCCATACGATCCAGCAATCCCACTGCTGAGTATGTACCCAAAGGAATGGAAATCATCATGCTGAAGGGATACCTGCACTCCCATCTTTATCACAGCTCTATTTACAATAGCCAGGATTGGAACCAGCCTAAATGTTCATCAACAGATGACAGGATAAGGAAAATGTGGTATATATGCACAATACTACTCTGTCATAAAAATGAATGAAATTCTGCTATTCATGGCAACATGGATGAACTTAGAGAAAATGATATTGAGTGAAATAAGCCAGGCACAGAAAGAGAAATACCACATGTCTTCACTCATAAGTGGGAACTATTAACTAAATAAATAAATAAGCAAATTTTTTTAAAATGAAGGAAAAATACAACAACCACAATAATTCATTGAACTTTCAAAAGGAGAGAATAGAACCGAGGCCACAAGAGGTGGGAAAAGGGAAGGAGGAGGGAGTTAGTGAGAAATTGGTACAGGGCAACAAAAAAATAATTAGATTGTGTAAAGTGAATATACTAATTATCTTGATTTGAATATCACATATTGTACACAGGTATGGACATTCAATGCTATGCTTTAAAGATATGTACAACAAATTATGTTTCAATAAAAAAAGAATTAACAACTATGGTGAAAGAATAACTGCCAGATACAAGGAAAGTGTATATTATTAGCACAGGGCTGAAGGAGAGCAGACAAGGAAAGACAGCCCTGCAAAGGGTCCAGACCTCCTCGGAGAAGGTGTGGTTCAGCCCACTGGAGAGCAGAGAAGCTTGGATTTCAGCGAGGCTGTAGCTGGTCTGCAGTTTCTAGATACGCAATAGACCACCCTCCAGAGTGCAGATGGAGCAGATGACATGCAAGTGGTGGAATGGCCATACACTGGGAGTTGGAGTGACTGTTTAACAAGAGGCCTTCAGAGCACACAGGCTATGCAAGGGCTTGCAGAGGGAGCAGCGGACTTTGTTTATCTCCTAAGCTACAGGCAGTCAGCACACAGGATGCTTAGAGGTTTATACAATCATCTGTTCCCTATGTAACCCTCCAGACTACAAGGAGCTATGTGGTTTGTTTCCATATTGAGAGGGCTGTAGAAAGGTTATCCCAAAGCCAGGGCTGTAAGATCACAGAGGGATGGTGTCCTGTGCCTGTGGTTGGTCAGGCTCCATGGATTTTCTCACACTTAAAACTGCTGACACTGAGCCCCGGCAGGAAATTTCAGGAAGATTTTTTCTCGTGAAATGTCCCTCCATTGTCTTCTAGTGAGAAAGCTAAACATTGTGATCACTTTAAAATGGAAGCATTTAAAAAGATTTAGTCACTTATTATGGAGCATATATTAAAGGGTGCACTTGGAGCTGAGAGACATTAAATTGATAACTGACCCAGGTATGCTGCTTATCATTCATAAAGGTGGCCTTTGCAGCACAGTGCTTTACCATCCTGCCACTGCACTATGTGAATGGTGGTACTACAGTCTATGTTTCCCACCTTCTCCAAGTGAAATAAAACTTGGTGTAGTGACTACCAAATCTCTTGTTTATCTGCTTGGTTTCTAACATTTTATTTTGAAATAATTCCAGATTTGCAGGAAGTTGCAAAGATAGTAGAGAGAGATCTCATGTATCACTGATCCAGTTTTCTCCAATAATTGCATCTGACATAACTATAGTGCATTACAGAAACTAGGAAATTGACATTGGCACAATGTGTGTGTGTGTATATATGTATATGTATATGTATATATATATGTATGTACACATATATATGTATACATATATATGTATTTATGTGTGTGTGTGTGTATATATATATATATATATATATATATATATAAAACATTGTGCCATTTATCACATATGTAACCACCACAGCAATCAAAATACAGAACTTTTCTACCACATGGAACATTTTCATCCTACCCATTTATAATCAAACCCCCTTTCCCCCACCTCCACACATATTTATAACCCTTGGCAACCACTAATCTGTTCTGTTGTCCTGTGCATTTATATATTTGTCATTTCAAGAATGTTATACAAATGAAATCATACAGTATGTGACCTTAGGATTGGCTTTTTCCACTCAGCATAATACCCTTACATGTGTACTTGAATAATGTTTTAATCCACCCTGCAATCCCTGTCTTCTAATTGGTATATTTATACCATTTACATTTCATTTAATTGAAATTATAGGGCTTAAGTCTGCCATTTTAGTCTGTTTTCTCTTTGTTAGCTTTGTTTTTCATTTCTCTGATCCTTTTTCATGCCTTAATATGAGTTACTCGAATATTTCTTAGACAACATATTGATTTATCTATAGTGATTTTTAACATATCTCATATATAATGGATTATTTTAGTGATTTCTCTAAGTACCACATTATATACATATAGCTTATCAGTCGATTGGTATTAGCATTTTGTCAATTTGAGTGAAGTGTAGAAATTTTGCCTGCTGTATCTCTTTACCCTCCCTAGTTTATCACTGTATTAAATAACTCCTCTTCATATGAGAACCACATCAGACAACATTATGGTTTTGGCTTCAACCCTCAAACATTATTTAGAAAATTCAAGAGGAGAAAGAAAGTATAGAGTGTTTGTCCATGATTTTTCTCCTTCTCTTCTTTCTTCCCTTCTGATGTTCTCATATTCCTTCTTTTATCATTTACTTTGTATTTCAAGAACTCCCTTTAGCCATTCTTTTAGAATAGATTTGCTGGCAACAGATTCTCTTAGTTTTCCTTTTTCTGCAAATGTCTTTATTTTCCCTTCATTCCTGAAGGATAATTTTGTTAGACATAGAATTGGGGGTTGGCAGCTCTTCTTTTAGCAATTAAAAAATAATGTGCCACTTTCTTCTGGTCTTCATGGTTTCTGAGGAGAAATCTGCTGTAATTCAAATTGTTTTTTCTCTACAAGCAAGGAGTCATTTATTTCTCACTGCTTTCAGGAATTGTTTCATTTTTTATTTTTATTTTTAATTTTGTTTTCTGAAATTCAATTATGATGTGTCTTGGAGGTCATCTCAGCTATAGGTTTACATCTGTTGGAAAAATTTCAGACATGATCTCTTTAAATACTTTTTCAGCCCCAACATCTTTCTCCTCTTTTTTTTCTGGAACTCCAATAACATGAATATTAGATCTTTTTTTGTAGTCCAACTTGTCCTTGCGGTTCTATTCTCTATTTTTCTTTATTTTTTTAATTCTTTTTTTTCTGTGTTGTTCAGATTGGGTAATTTCTATCTTTCTGTCTTCGAGTTGACTGATCCTTTTCTTCTATCCTTTCCATTCTGCTGAGAACACCCAATGAGTTTTTAAATTTTGGTTATTTCTATCTCAGTTATACAATTTCCATTTGTTTTTTCTTTATATCTTCCCTTGCTGAGGCTTTCCATTTTAAAAATTTTTTTTCAAGCATGTTTGTAATTTCTCATTAAAGCAGTTTTATGATGACTGCTTCAAAATTCTTGTCAGATGATGTCTACATCTGTACCATCTCAGTGTTAGTGTCTGTTGACTGTTTTTCTCTTTTGGATTTAGATTTCCCTGGCTCTTGCTATGAGTGATTTTCAAGTGTATGCTGGACATTTTGCCAATTATGTAATGAGACTCTGGATCTCTCATAAATCTATTTCAGAAGATGAAGGGGGAAGTTGCCTCGTTATTGCCCAAAGGGGGTAGAAGTCAGTTTTTCAAATTAACCTTATTTACGTCATGGAGGGCGGTGCTTCCTTACTGCTAGGTGGAGGTCTGATTTCAGGCTCTTCACTAATCATCCACTTACATCACCCGGGATGGCTGGGAAGGTGAGAGGCCCCTCTTTACTGCTCTTTCTGTGGCCTCCACTGACACCACTGCCAGAAGGGAGGTCTCACTGTCAGTGGAAGCTTTAGCCACCAATTCAGTGTCCTCTGACACAACAGAAAGAGGAGAAATGTCTCATTAAGTGGGGCAGAAGTACAGGATCCTCACATGGCCTTCACTGACATCTTTGAGAGAGACCTCGTTACCATCAAGTAGAAATAAAAATCTTCATAGTGGTAGGAAAAGAACAAAGGGGCAAAGTCAGAAGTTTAGACTCACCACTCAGTCTTTGCTGATGGAAGGGGGATTAGCTGTGGCTTCTGAGTGGTGTTTGCCTGGGATACGTAAATTATGATTTAAAGGTTTTCTCTTCCTACTTTGTCCCTTCCTGCTTCTTTGTCTAGAGAACAGGCATTTTTCTTGCGGAGTTTTTTGTCTGCTCCCACTGGAGTTTCTCCATTACTGGCTCTTCTAGCAGCCAGTTCTGGATAAGTGAAGCAAAAAGAAAACACAGAAAATTCACTGCCATATTGCTCCTCAGGTCCCAAGGTCCCTAGGCAGTTTGTCTTCGCTCTATCTTTCAAAGTCCTCTTTATGTCTATTTTACGTATAATTTCCAGAGTTTTTAGCTGTGTTTAGGAGGAGGAATTGAGAAACATATGTCTATTCCATCTTGATCCAGAACCAGATGTTTCAAATCAGCTTTAATTATTAGAATCTCCTTATCTGTAGGAGGAAATGGCTTTCCTCCCCTGCTTGCCAGTTTTTCTTCCTCTCAGCTTTCCCTTCCTAACCAAGCAAGGTTGGCTCAGAAAAATTCTTTCATTAAATAATCTCATGTGGTCACTACTACCAGCTGTGACAGTGTCTCAACCATTCCCATGTTAATACGATCTTTTCCTGTAGTCCATTTAAACATGGGACACAGACATTAACAAGATATGTTGATTAAATTCTCAACATATGCCGATCAGTTTTCCAAACAGATATTCAGGTCTTGTCTTGATATTGAGACTTTCTATAATAAGTGACTACTCCAAACTTATTAATGACCAATAATATTAAAGAGAAAATTTTCAGTCTGTTCAGTCTATGGATTTGTGTATTAAAATACCTCCTTTCTTCTCCCAAGCACTCCTATCTAGGAGGCTCACATGTAGCATAAATATTTGAGTGATTAAAATGATGTCGTTTTAGCCAGAAATAGAGCTGGAAGTGGAATTAACAGTTATGGGACGGGAGTCTAATAGACACTAGAAGTTTTACATGCATTATCTAATTTATTCCTCAAAATAAAGCTATAAGTATATTTTACCAAGGATTTTCAAGGTCACACAGTTAGTGAAACCCAACTGGGACTGAACTTCTGCTGTAAGTATAGATCTATCCAGCAGTTCATGAACCACTGGTACACCATTAAATCAATTTAATGGGTAGCAAACATTTTTTTCTAAAAGTGAAGCTCAGAGTAGAATATCACCAGGCATTTCTTATAGTAAGAGAAAGTGTTATTTAATGAAAATAAAAGTTTATTTCTTTTATATCTACCTCTATTAATCTAATATGTGCCCTGAGTTCCAATGCATAAACCATTTTTATAATGTGGCTTGCAGTCAAAGAAGTCTGGGACTATTGTGTTAGGTGACCTTTTGAGATACTTCTAAGCCTTAATCTAAGTAATATTGTTAACCATACCCACTGTGCTGATACTTTTCCAGGAAAATGCATTACTCTTCAAAAGCAAAATTTATTTTTTAAAGTCCCAAACTGCAGAATCTCCAGGTTAAAACAGAAAGTAGTTATTTCTAAGGCATGTAACTCTTGCTGCCCATGATTTGTGTGTGTGTGTGTGTGTGTGTGTGTGTGTGTGTGTGTTTCTGATAAGAGTACATTTTGCCATTTTTTTTTCTATTCACCACAAAACTCTTAAAGAAGATGAAATTACAATCAGATTCACAATACAATGAGAATTTGACACTTAAAGTACAAAAGAGACATTAAACTCCAGTGGTTAAGCGGGCAGATTCTCGAGTTACACAGATGTATTTCAAATCCAGGCTTTGTCACTTAGAACCCTCTGCAAATTACTCTGCTACTTAATTACCTTACCTGCAAAATAGTAATAATAGTAGCAACTAACTCATTGTGATAATGTTGGGATTAGAATGAGAGATACATATAAAGTTATTATCAAACTATTTGCCTTATAGCAAAAACTTAATTACTGTTAGCTTTAGTTTATTACTTCTGAAGTAAGACATTTATGAAAACTAGTAATTCCAGAGGATGTCTTGAACTGTTACAGGCAGGAAACGAACCTATTTCCTTTCATGCTAGACTTTACAAATTGCCCTTTTCTCAGAGTATACTAAACAATGAATTAACATAGCCAAGTCTTACACCGTAAATATTAGTTGGCTGATTTTACACAGAAGGACAAGGGAAGAAAATCATGTGTGTGTGTTTTTTTGTTTTTGGTTTTTTTTTTCAGTTTTTGTCTCTTTATGTGCAAGTGGGCATGGCTGTACAAACCAGTCCTCTTAATAACCTAATTCTAGTTTAACTGACATAACTTTGTGGGGTCAAGTCAAGAGCTAGAAATTATAGAGCAAAGCTGGATTTCTACACTAGGACACAAACCCCAAGAGTTGGCAATCCTAAATAGTGTGTTTTGAAAATGACTGAGATACCTGAGCATATCTTTGATGAAAGGACTTTTGATATTGCAGAACAACGTTGAGCCATCCATGTTCCCGATGCAGAAAGGCTCCCTGAACCTCCTGAGGCAGAAATGGGAATCCAGCCAGAGAAGCGAGTGTTGGCCCAGGGACAATCAGTGCAGGCAGTCTCAGCCTCAGGAAAGCAAATTGCTTGAGACTGAGGAGGTGGCATCAGCACCTGAACCTCCAGATCCCCCAAGTCTGCCTTGCAGTACAGGGGAAGTGATGTTGAGCTCAGAGCCTGAACAAAAGGGTCCAGAGGACAAGAGTGATAACTCCAGGGAATCCAGCCAGCCCGAAGTGCTGAAGGAGGATTCCCTGAGTGGTCGGCGCAGGATTGAGCGCTTTTCTATTGCCCTCGAAGAGCTAAGGAGTGTGTTTGAGGCCCCTAAGAGTGGAAACAGACCAGGCGGACCAGCCAGACCAGATGGACCAGCCAACTGTGGCCAAAAGGTAAAAAATCATTGATTAATTGACAATAAGTCATTGAAATTGAGATTTATTTCTAAGCATGCAATGTTGTTATTGTTGTTGTTTCCTCCTTACCTGTACTGTAGACAAACTTCCCGAAGCAACCATGTGATGCAGTGTGAAATGTGGCATCTTCTATTCCTCTATGGTCTGTTCCAATGGGGATTTGACTCCTTTCACTCCCACAAAAACAGTTCTAATATGCCCTCTTAACGTTGATCTTTCTTTATGTATGTGCCTTGTTTCAAGCCTAAGTTGTAAGTTCTTTAGAGGCAGGGACAATTTCTACTCACTCTTTATACCTCAAACATCTAACAAATGGTGCTGCTTTTAGCCAGAGCTTGGAGAGGGCTTAGTAATGATGCTGAAATGAAAAAATGAAGGCTTTTGAACCCAGTAACATAGGTTTTAATTCTAAAACCTGCCATTTACTTCTCTAGCTGAATGATGTTTAACCTTGCAAATGTAAGTGTCTTAATCTGCTACTTTACAGGGATCTTGTGAGGACTATAATAATATATTTAAACCATGAAGCATAGAATCTGGAATATTTGGTGGTAGATGATGGTCATGCCTCAGTGATTATGGTGTACTGTAATGTCACATATAAAATATGTCTGCTAGCTAAAGCGGGTATTTAACCAAATGCAGGAAACAGAATTAGCAATGCTATTAACTAGGACCACATTTATACTTATGTAGCCAATTAAAAGCAATTACTATTTCAACTGGAATTACTTGAATTTATTACATTCATTAGGGCCCCTATGTAAGAGAGATTATAGTTGAATTTCATAATAAATTAATAAATGATCTCAATGGAAACATTGGGAAGCAAACTCTAATGCTTTGGGGTTTTTGTTGTTTGTTTTCTTTTCTTTTCTTTTCACCTACTGGCAGTTTTCAGGAAGGTACACAATTGTACTCTTGTCAAAGGATAATTAGCCTTCATAGATGGTATCACAGAAATAGAAAATATTTCAAAATAAATTATTTTGCTAATACTTTCTCCCAGTAGTTAGTCTATGCTTCTTGAACATCAAGTAAACCTAATTGGTTTAATGAGAAGTAAGGATATGAAGTTGTATTTATGAGGTTATGTTTAAACTAGAGGATCTCTCATAAAAGGCATCCCCTTGCTGATCCCTGAGCTGAGACTTTCTCTCTTCTTTTTCACTCCACAGGTGCAATCCTTTCTGTTTGTGCCTTCGTAATATTTTATACTTGAATGTCTAGTCATGAGGGTACATTAAACATAGATATTTACAATGTCATTTATTTTTTATCTTTATAAATAAAGAAAAATTAAGAAACAAAAAAGTTTCCATTCAATCTTTGTTGACTTTAGTACACAATTTTGGACATTAACCCAAGATGATTAAACAAAGAAGATGGCCAAAGTAGAAAAAGCCATTCATATAAATTACATAGTACTGTATAACCTATTCTCGTCCAGATGAGGAGTAGCTGCTTATATGCAATAGTAAGAAAATGAAGCATTATTAAGAGTTTCCGGTCGAAGTGTGAGATCAGATCACTACTATTCAGTATGCTATATGATTGGTCTTCTAGTATTCATAAAAATAATTATGGAAAGAATTTGATGAATGAAAACCTCTTCTTGGCTTGCAAATATGAGATTTGGTTAGTGTATTTAATGAACTGTGTTTTAACTATTATAATGTCCTATATCATATCATGGCATTTTCCTAAATGTACAGAACATGAATTGTGCTTTTAGAAATTTCTCATCCACAGCAGATACATGTGGTGTTTAGAATCAGTTTACATAAATAAGTGTTAGAAATGTTTGCAAAATTCTATTCCTATACAAATTCCATATGACTCCAGAGCAAGGGGAATAAAATAAAAAGGAAAAAGAGATACCAATGAAGGCTTAACTAGCTTTCTCCTGATGAAGTGTTTTGTTATGTGATTAGGCATGTGAAAAGAACTCTAATTTAACTAAATTTGAAATTATGTATTTTGCTCCATAGCATAGTAATTATATACAACTTTATCCTCAGTTTCTATAGATCCTTCCTTCTTCCTCATATCAGCACTTTGTATTATTAAAGTGTCTCATTACAAAGTAATGAGATAATATATATTTGTATAAATTACACAAAATTTTCTAACTAGTTTATAATTACGACACATATTTGTGGAGACTTTTCATTGGGATATTGGTGATGTGAGAAAAAGCATTAAATATTTATGATATTTAAAGCAAGGACAAAAAATAATTTCAAATAAGAAAAATCTTTTGTAATTAGCAAATTATCTCAACAATAAACTGCATTTTAATGTTGCTATAGAAGGAATCTCTTTAGCAATAGGCTCTTGATTTTAAAAAATTTATAAAATTATTGGGGTTAAATGGGGAGTTTGTAGAATTTTTTAAAGTATGGAATATTATATATATGAATATCTACTTACAGATATATATACATACATATGTATGTATTTGTATGCATACATGTGTATACACATAATTTTTGTCTAAAATATTTTCATCGAACATAGGAGAAATATGTTATTATTAATTAAAAATTTTTCTTTTAAGGATAGTTTGGTTGACCAAAGTATTTGTTAATAGGAAAAAGGAACTACAAAGTTCTTAATATTATTTTCTATATGCATGAAATCTCGTTAAAGAGAGATATCAACCCCAAAGAAGTTCACTCTGTTCCAGAGCATTTGTTAAACAATTTATCCTAGTATAATTACAGTAGAAAATCAATAAGGAATTCTTTAAACAATTCTTTTTGTTGACATTTCTAATTTTCAGAAAGGTATACAATCTATTGTTATCATTTCTAAAACACCCTATTAAAGCAACTTAGAATGAACTTTTAAAATAAAGATTTTTATGCTTGTGAAGCAAACTATAATTCAAAGGTTCAAATTCACACAGGCATCATCACAAATAAATGGTGTGGAACATGATTTGAAAAATGTTCTTAAAAATTTATAAGAATCTGTTTCAGATTATAAATCTTGAAGAGAATGGCACATCTACTCGCAACACTAAGCAAAAATTGTCATGTAATTTATTAGTTAGCATTTGTTGTGTAACAAACCACTCCAAAATTAGTGGCCTTAGACAATAAGCATTTATTATTGTTTACAAGTCTCTGATGAGCTTGGCAGTTCATCTGGTGTAGTCTGGTGTTGTCTGGTGTCACTCGTGAATGTAAACTCAGCTGCCAGGTCATCTGGGGTCTGGCTATTGTAGGATGGCAGCAAAGCTGGTACATCTCAGCTCTGTCCCATGTGGTCTCTCCTCTTCTAATAGGTTGACCAGATTTATGCACAGGTCTGAGGAGTTTCAAGAAAGAAAGTGGAAACACATGAGATCTCTGGAGGCCTATGCTCAAAACGTGCACAGAATCACTTCTCCATATTCTACGGATCAGAGTAGTCACAAAACAAGCCAGATTAACAATGTGCTGAAATAGACTCCACCTCTTGATAGAAGGAACTGCAAAGTCACATTTGAAAAGAGAAATAAATATTAGGAGAGGGATAATTGTGGCCATTTTGCAAACAATCTACCACAGACAAGTTTACCTAAAGACATGTAAGAAACAGAATGGTTTAATATATTGTGAATTAACAGAAACATCAGTAAAGTTACCTCACACAAAAGGATCCAGTTTGACAACTACTTTTGGATGAAACTCATGTCTCATTCTCCACTTAGATTCAATTCAGTGGCTACGCTCGTGATAGTTACTGTGGTAGGCAGAACAGTGGCCTCTCAAAGACGTCTGCATCCTAATCCCCAGAACATGTGAATATATTACCTGACATTGCAAATATGATTAAGTTAAGCATCTTGAGATGTAAAGATTTTTCTGAATTAATTTCAAATAAGAACTGGGTATTTATTGAAGAGATACAAGAATGTCAGAGTGAGAAAGAGTCAGAGAAGGTGACATGATGACAGAAGCAAAGATCGGAGTAATGCCTTGCCATGACCCAAGGAATGTGGGCAGTTCCTGGAATCTGGAAATGGCAAGGAAGCTGATTTTCCCCTAGAACATCCAGAAGAACACAGACCTGTGGACACCCAGAGTTTAGTCAGTGAACCTGTTTTCAGACTTTGACCTCCAGAACTGTAATATAATAAATTTGTGTTGCTTTAAGCCACTATGTTTATGGTAATTTGTTATAGCAGCAATAAGAAACTAACACAATTGCATGTAGGCTCTTTAAGTATTAACATTAAAAAATGGTTGGGTAATATGTGATTTTGGAGTTTTCCTCTGTTCTTCCCTGATGAACATATCCACATCTTTCAAAATCATGTCTGACTTTTTACTATTTGCAGTTGAGGGCATATGTAGTGGATTGAATTATGTTCCCCCAAAATTCACTGAAGCTTGAATTGTGCCCCTCCAAGTTTTATGTATTAGAAACTTGGTCCCCACTGTTGACTGTTAAGAGAGTGGGAAATCCTATCATGATTATTGAAAAGTGGAGCCTTGAAGACATGATTGGATTGTAGGACCGTGCTGTGTAGTAAATGGATAAAAACTGGTGGTCAGGGGCATGATTCTGAGGGCTTTAAAAGAAGACAGAGGAGAGTCTGTCTTTCTCTCTCTCTGCTCTGTCTTCTTCCACCATCTTGCAATGTGAGACCCCTGGGTCACTGTCACCACCACCAGATGTGTTCCTTGAGACTTCCAAGCCTCAGAAACTGTCAGTGATAAATTTCACTTTCTTTATAAGTCAACCAGTTTCAAGTATTTTGTTATAAGCAACAGAAACAAACTAATACAGCATAAATGCTTATAATATTAAGTAATCAAGGAACATTAATAAATCTTTAAAAGTCTTAGTTTTAGATGACCTGTACTGATATACAGCACATAATTACCCAAAAGGGTGAATTTATCAGAAGGAGAGGAAGTTTGTTAAGAAAGAAAGTAATATTAGAAAGGAACATACAAACATCAAAAGCATGTGTGATACACTTTCTTCAATTCATACTTTCTTCTATGGGTACTATAGATTATGTGCAACAAACATACAATTTTTAAATAAAATGAATTTAACTCTGGCTAGCCAATTCTGAATAAGAGCAGTGTTTAGACTAATTTGGAGCAGAACAGGAAGGTGTAGCCCCTCCTTCTTTGAAGCTCCCAGTTGCTCTCCATGGGGCTGGGGCAGTGAAGCCACCAAAAAGCCTCCCTAAAGAATCCCTTCAGCCTTCGGGATGTTCCCACTGATAATAAGGGTTTTCCTTATTCAATTAATTAATTAATCTTGCTTGTATTCCAGTCTTGTATTTTAAACTATGAATGGTAAACAGTCTGTCACAGTAGGTCACTTAATGGCTTCCTGTGTTTTCAATGCAGAATTCCCTTTCCCTAAAACCTCACGCAGGTTGAATTTACCTAATCCTCAACAGAGATGGTTTCTCTCATTTACTTAGGTTTCTGTCAAAGCCCAGGAGCTGAACTTGATCATGAATAGGAAGCACCATCGCCATACACTAGCTGTGCTGCCTTAGAATGCATTGATTCAATCCACTGTATGATCGGAGGTTCGGAGAAAAGACACAAAGCTAGGGGACTATGAACCTACATGTGCATCAATGATTAAACAGGATATAAATAATGAAAGAGGGTATAGTTCCAGCATATGATATTTTCATTTACTCCAATAATCAAAGCCTCTGGCTTTTCATTTAATGACTAATCTGCCATCTTCTACTTTTTAGTTCCGCATAAAATCAGGCATTTAATAGCACAGATGAATCATGGCTCGCCGTTTGGCTCCCATTACAAAATCACTTTATTAGATGCTTGGATTTATCTTTGTTCCTTAAACCCAGACATGTGAAGACTCAGGTATTACTTTATGTCTAATCTCAGAGCAGGAATCAGTACTCCTTTTCCACCAGTTACTTCTGTCAAAGCTTTTGGACTCTTCACCACCCACCCTCCCCTCTCATCAGTGTTTCTGAGATAATTTTTGTGTATGATGTAAGCATGATATATTTCGCAAAAGCATTTACCAGGACAGAGGTTTTACAGTCTTGAAAATGATTACTGAAAAAGCTGTCCACCAAACTCTCAAAAATATAGAGAAAAAATTAAAAATTAATATTAAAATAAAGAAAAAAATTTAAATATATAAAAAAAGTAAAGATTCTTTCCATGGGATGAGTTTTAAAGATCTTTGAAAAAGTAAAATTTTTTCCTTTGCCTAAAAAATAAGCAAAGAAGTTTTTTATAGAGCTGAAGTATGCAGCTTAATGAGAAAGAGCACAACTTTTTTTTTGTTGGAGAATATATTATACAGAATGATAATTTTCATTTCAGCATAGCATATAACAGCATAGTATTCAATGACAAAGAGTCAGTTGGAAACCTTGGCTAAACAACTTCCTTACTATATAAACTCAAATGAGTTATTTTGCTTTGCTAATCCTTAGTTTTTACATCTGTAAAATAAGGAAATTAGGTCATCACAAGATTTTTGAGAAAACAAATCTTATAACATCTAGAGGAGAAGAGGTAATTAAAAGGTAGCATCTAATGAAATTTAAGAAATAACACCAAAGTAGCACCAAGTTAATATTTGCTATATTGTCTCTTCTCTGTTATTTCTGTCACTCACTACATTTCCCTGGGGAAAATATTTAATCTCAATGCCCTTCTGTTTTCTCATCTTTAAAGTAAGAGATTACACTCTATGATTTCCAAAAGAGGGATGATGCTTTGGGCAAGGAAGTTTTTATTTCACATCTGAAAACACCTTCATGTTGCAGCTCGCAGAGGCCCTACCTACATAGAAGATCTCTCGTTGAATAGTTAGTGGATTAAATGCTAAATAAACTTTCCAACATGAATTGCAATAGCATTTTGAGACGATGAGACAAAGAACTACACTTTGTTAAATTACAGTTTTCAAAGCTTTATTAAAACCCTAGAGAGAGACATGTTTGTCACTTTCATTGTACTTTCCAATTCATAGAAAATTACTGACATTCAGTGACTCAAAATCCAAGTCCAAAAGAGGTGATACTTATGAGGTATAAAAATTGCACACACACAGACACACACATACACACACACATACAGAGAACAGGTTAAACTTAGCTTCAAGAATATCACAAGGACAGGCCATAATGTTTTGTTGTATTTTATGCACTTTTTCTTTATGCTATAGTTTTTTGTTGTTGTTTGTTTGTTTGTTTGTTTTAAATGAGGTTAGTGTTCTTTGGTTGTTCTTTTCACTCATTTATATGTTTGTTATTTTACTGCCTCCTGCCCAGTGTTTTATATTGGTTGGTACAAAATAGCTGGCAAAATTCCCAAATGAACACATTTGCATGGCTCTTAAGAATTTTAGAGGAAACTGCCATCTCATCTCATTTATGTGTCATAGTGATACATGCAGTCACAATACGACATTGTTAAAGAATGTAGTGCTAGTAACCACAGAGAGGTGTTAAGCAATATTGACTCACCTTCAGCTGGGAAAACCTCTGTCAGCTCCAGGATTGGCATTATTTGACATTTTACTCAGTGGACTAGTGAGGGTTTTCACTCTCAGTGTATAAGAGTATTGATACCATCTCTCCTACCTCTGTTGGGAGCCCGCTTCTTTTACCCAGATCTCTTCTCTGGATGTTTATCCAACATTTCTACTCATTGACTAAATTAATTTAACATGTCCCCTGGGGCCGGCCCGGTGGCGCACTGGATAGTGTGCCGCTTGGGAAGCACGGCAGCGCTCCCGCCCGAGGGTTCGGATCCCACATACGGACCGGTTCCCGCTCACTGGCTGAGCGAGGCGCGGGAGCAACACAGAGGGTTGCGATCCCGTTGCCGGTCCCCAGTCCGGTACGGGGGCAACACTGAGGGTTGCAATCCGTTGCCGGACACGGAAAAAGACAAAAGACAAAAAAAAAAAAAAAACATGTCCCCTGTGCGACTACTTTTCTCCTTCCCTGTCCTCCCATCAGTGACCTTCATACTCTACCAGGTTCTTTTGGAGAATCCTCTTACCATCAGTATAAACTAAAGGAAGAAATAAAGAAAACACGACCTTGATAAGGATGATTAAATAGGAAGGATTTTGGTCTTTAATCAGGGCCTGTGACTCCACTAAGGGCCATGGATATGATGTTCCAAAGACACTCTCCAAATCCAATCATGGAAAGTCCACCAGCAATCCAAAGGCCATCCTGAAAGAAGTCAATGCAGGAATTTCTTCCACAACATCCCTGACAGATGCACTTCCATATACTGTGGGAAACCTGTAAGAAAGCTCTCTTAACTAAATGATCACAGTTAAGATCACCTGATATTGATATCTTGTACTTCCTCATTTGATGTACCGTCATTCCCATGGTGTTTCTGCCAGAAACACATAATCGTAAAAAAAGTCAGATACATTTATTTAGGGGGGCATTCTATAAAATAAGTGGCCGTTGCTCTTTAAAAATGGTTAGGCAAAATTGTAAGACTAGGGAACTACCATAGACTGGTGGAAACTAAAGTGGTATGACAGCTAAATGCAGTGTAAGATTTTCTACTGAATCCTGAACCAGAAAAGAGGACATTAGTGGGAAAGCTGGTGAAAGTCCAACAAAGTCTGATTATTTCCTGCCTTCAAAATCATACTATGATTAAATAAGATGTTAAATTTAGGGTAAGTTTCCTTCTTCTGTTTGGGCCAGATACTCTAGTGGGAAACTTCCTTAACTCCATAGGCTGTCTGCCCCTCACTGCCAAATAAACCCCAGTGCTGGTAGAACAAAGCCTTTTTTAATGTAGTTGCCCCTTTTTTATTTCTCAAGTCTGTAATATTTTGTCAGGACTGAAATCCAAGATATTTAACATGGCAAGCAGTGTAGACACTGACAATGCAGAAAGGACATTATTGTAAACCTCAGTACAGCCATCCTGGCACCCTCTTCCTGGAGATCAAGCAGCCTGCTGGCATCTAACATGCTCTTACCTCAGCACCTGTTTCACAATCATTACAGTGTGTATGGAAAGCAGACAGTTAACATATATTCCGACTTGGAAAGATATTTCTTTATGTGTTTAATGTGTAGTGGTGAGTGAATGCAATGAGTTTCAAACACCTGAAACAAATTCAAGCTCCATTAATATTTCTCATCTACACCAGCTACCAAATATGATGATTTATGATACTTAATAGTATACTAACTTGTTTCATGTCAATGTAAGTCATTTATTGGATGCTCTGAGACAAATTGCTCTAAAGCATGGTAATGCATCATAATGTGTGTGGTGATCTCTTCCCCCCCATTTGTGGAAACAAGTCAGGAGCATAGATTTAAAATAATCAAAATGTTCTGATTTCAATGCTGATTAGGTGTCAGAATGTTTTTGTTATTAATGATAAAGATGACATCATAAAATATTACCATGTCTGATTATAATGATTTAAGATCTAGTCCCTTTTTCATTTTACCTTTATTTTTGAGTATTAGAAGCATTTTTTTCTCATGTCTTCAAATATGTTAGTTTGAAATTCTCATAGGAAAAAAATTTCAAGCTATAAAACAAACAACAACAACAACAAAAGAAAATAAACAAACAATAATTATCAGGAGCTCCACAGAGAAATATTTGTTCTCTTTCTTTCTGCCTGCCTCATACACACACACACACACACTCACTCACACACACACGCATCTTTTGAAATTTAATGTTTTAAGGTAAAATTGAGAGTTTTCAATATGTGCCAGTGTCTCTAAAAATATTTATTTATGCAAGAACAGCAATTGTGTTTCCACTAGCACGTTTAAATCTGTCCTTTGGTTTATAGCTGTGGCCTTTTTTACAGGGCCCATACATTTGTGAGGTTATCCCTGAATGCCTTGCCTCATTCTAACACTGGTCTATTCTTAGACCCCTAGAGGAAGAGACCTGTGCTGCCCCTACTGGCTAGCAAGTAGTAATTATTGAGTATTGAGTATTCACCAGGCTTATGCTGAAGACTTCATGGACATCACCCACATTTAATACTCACAGTCAACTTAGGAGGCAAGAACTATCGTTATTACCATTTTATAACTATGGCAATAAGTTGCCCAAGGGTACAGCATTGGTAATTAATAGAAGAGTAATTTGAATTTAAGTCTATGTCAATCCAGAGCCCACAATATTAAAATACTATTCTGTGGATGCTCTCTGAATTCATGCCTTCCATTTTCATACAGGATCTCACAGCTGTGTTTCTACTGAGAATGGATCCTGAACAGTCCCAGAAATCAGAATAACTCTTAAACTATGAGTGCCAAAAATACTACCATATATCCTTATTCCATGATACATATTTTTTCACATGTTAACATCTTTGAAATTGGTATGTTTCTTATACTCAATGGCATTTCACAGTTTGTCAGGATTTTTTTCCTTTTCTTATAGGTACATAAAATAATGACATCATTTTGCTTTTGATAAAATATAGCATAAAGAAATAAATATTTTGAATAAATTTAATAAGAAAAATAACTGATCATTCAATTCACTGTGTGCCAGGAATGTACTAAGAACTTTACATGTAATAAATGAAAAAATTGTCATTACTACCCTATGAGTTAAGCAATGTCAAAGTCACCATTATACAGATGAGAAAACAGAGGCTTAATGAACCCTTTTTGCCTAAGGTATACTGAGAGTACGTAGTTGAAAAAGGAATCCAACGCAGACAGGCTGAGTCCAGTGGCCTTGCTCTTAATTCTGAGGAAGCAAGTTTTTATATTTTGTCATTTTGCTAGTATAGTTTAGAATAGCTGAAATTTTCTATTCTAACGAACAAGTAACTTTATGCAAAATAATTTTCACACTAATGAGCAGTGTTATAAAGAAGTGAAAGCAGTCAACAGTAGCTGATTTGGTAGGGAGAAAAAGCATTATGTTTAACTTACTTCTTTCTTCTTTCAGGGACTAGAGTAGAGGCAGAAATGGGTTTAGTACAACTTGAGCCCAAAGAAAGATATTTCAAGACATCTGAAGGAAAAAAGAGAGATTTTATTAAAAAAAAAAAAAAACTCTTTGAAGTTCTTGTTAATATTCATTAGAAGGCAAAGTTAATTATTTATTTGATAAAACCAAAATCTAGAGAAAAGTCTAATTATGAGAATTTTTGAAACTTAAAAGCTACTGGAGAAGACAACCAGAGAGGAGGAAGGTCAAGACCAAATAAAAATTTTAAATGCAATGAATAGGAATGTAGTCTGCTCTTTCTGTTGTCAGTGCTTCTTTTAAATACTCAAAACTTCTTACTGTGGATGGTCAGTCAGACTCAGTCTCCTCTTTCTGTGATTTCAATTTTTGATTCTGTGTTGCTAACTCTCACATTTATATCAAATTTTGCCATTTTACTTAAATTCTGTCCCCAAATTTTCAGCTCATTCTGAAAACTTCCACCTAGATGTTCTTTAACTACCTTCAACTACCTCAGCATACCCACGTACGAACTCATTGCCCTACACCTAAACTAACTCCTTACCCAGAGCCCATAGTTTTGAGTGTGTTGTGACCAAAGGTTCTCTCTGGTAGCTTAATTTTTCCTGCTCATTCTCTTTCAACTCCACACCTCTCAATTTCTCTTTTCATTTTTTATTTACCATCTGTCTTCTAGCATCACTTCCCTAGCTTACTACAGCACTTCCCTTCTGGTATCTTAGTCCTTCTAGTGCAAACTCCTGGGTCTAGGCTTGATCTCAGTGATAGTCACAGCCGCTCTAATTCCATGTCTGTGGACTTGGGTACCCCATAGCATGGACTTGCATTCTATCTTATAGGGCTGCATTAGTCATATGTGGTTTCTTTGATTTAATTTCAATTTCAATTAATTAAGTAAAATTAAGAATTTCCTTCCTTAGTTACACTAGGTATATTTCAAGTTCTCAGTAGCTACCTGTGGCTAGTGATTACCATATCGTATGGATGGCACAGATACAAATGTAAGCAACATGAATATATTTTTGGCGATTTACTTGTCATGAATGCTGAGCACGTTCTTGTTACTAATGTAAGACTGTATAGGTCCAAAAGAAGTTTCTCAAGCATGCTTGGTTAGATTTTCTTATTTAACTAAATTTTTATCTACTTCTTTCAAGCTTTTTATTCCATGTAGACACCTGTCCAGTGGTGCTACCTCGGGCCTCTTTAAGCCTGTAGGCAGGTCGTTTTTCTCCAATTATTACGTCATAATAATAAGGAGCGGGATATCTCCCCACTTGTATTAAATCAACAGACTTTATTTTTAGAATGGTTTTAGCTGTAGAGAAAAGCTGAGTGGAAAGTACAAAGTTTTCATCTGCCTTTTCACCCCAACTCCCAGTCTTTACTATTAAGAGTATTGAACTAACATTTTGTATTAGTGTTGTACATTTGTTACATTGATGAGCCATTACTGATACATTATCATTTACTAAAGCACATAGTTTACGTTAGTGTTTACTCTTGGCGTTGCGTATTCTGTGAGTTTTGACAAATGCTTAATGGCATGTTTCCAACATACAGTATTCTACAGAGTAGTTTCACTGTCCTAAAAAGTCACTGTGATTCCCCTGTTCATCCTTCCTTCCCTCTGAGACTCTGGAAACCACTGATTATTTTACTGTCTCCACAGTTTCTTTTTTTTGCAGAATATCATATATTTGGAATCATATAGTATATAGCCTTTTCATATTGGCTTTTTTTTTTTTTTCCCCCTTTTTGTCTTTTTTCATGTCCGGCAACGGATCGCAACCCTCAGTGTCGCACCCGGCAAGGGGATCGCAACCCTCGGTGTTGCTCCCGCACCTCGCTCAGCCAGTGAGCGGGAACCGGTCTGTATGTGGGATCCAAACCCTCGGCGGGAGCACCACTGCGCACTGTAGCAGTGCGCCACCGGGCCGGCCCCATATTGGCTTTTTTAACTTAGCAATATGCATATCTTTTTGTCGCTTGATAGTTCATTTCCTTTTATTGCTGATTAATATTGCATTGAATGAATGTATTGCACTTTATCAATTCACCTATTGAAGGACTTCTTGATTGCTTCCAAATTTTTGCAGCACCTTTATTTCGTTAGCTTATTTTTTTTATGAATAAAGCTGCTGTGAACATTTGTGTGCAGGATTTTGTGTAGACATAAGTTTTTCAACTTATTTGGGTATATGCCAAGGAATGTGATTGCTGGAATGTATGGTAAGAGTATGCTTAGTTTTGTAAGAAACTGCCAGACTGTCCTCCAAAGTGGTTGTACTGTTTTTCATTCCCACCAATAACAGATGAGAATTCCTGTAGCTCCACATCCTCATTAGCATTCGATGTTCTCAATGTTTTGGATTTTAGCCATTCTAAATGTGTAATTGCTTGATGTTTCCTTTTTGTTTATTATGTCTTGCTTGTGCCAGTGGGTGCTAAGTTGACTTGTTAAATTTTTCACTATTCTTGGGCATTTCTCATTTCAGGGCATAGTCTCGTTTTCCTTTGCTTATCACCACATACTATTGTCCTCTTTTGTAGCTTATTTTACTGTATCATTTCAAATTCAACTTTATTATTTAAGCATGGATTACCTATATCTCATATATGGCAACCATATGTCCCACTTTGCTAGAACAGTTCTGATTTACATATGTTGCTCCATCAAAATTATTAATAATATCCCTTCTGCTCTCAAAAGTGTCCCAGTTTGGGTGATTAATTATTTAATCACCCTGCTTGAATATCCACCTGAATTATAAAGCAGAAACCACATCTTCTCTTTCTCTTCTTTCCCTCCATGATTTTTAACAGCATGGGGTATCTGATCTTTAAGTTCCTTGGGAACAGGTGGATAGAAGACCTTCATTAAAATGAGTGAGCTCCTTTCAGGTCATGTGCATTATCATCACCTCCTTTCAACTGGGCATCAGGGTCACACATTTCTTTAGCCCATACTATCTATAACTGCACTCCTGCTCATCTGACAGCGGATGTTTCTTAGCCTGAAGTCCTTTGTCCCTTGAATATGATCAGTGCAGGTTAATCAATCTTTTCAGTGGCTGTGTACCAGTTTCACTAGATCGCACACCCTGTCATGCCTCTCTGTGCATAGTGACATGGGTGGAACTGTGCAAGAAACAGATATGAAGAAACTAGTGCTACTTTTATTAACCTTTATTTAAGTCTGAAGCCAGATGTTACTTTGACATGAAGCTATGTCTGTGGCCTTCCAAAGGACAAACTGCCTTCTTTATTTATTCATATTCATATTTCTTCATATTTATTTGTTTCTTCAGTGCATTATTATATGGTGGCCTGAATATGCAGCTATTTTCAGAAACAGCTTTCATCTCTGTGTTGCACAGACTCTTTTGGTAAAGGCTACCTCATAACTGTAGACCTACAACCAACCCACAACCCATTGCCAGCTCAGGCAGCTTTTCCTAAACATACTGAGAATTTTTGTTGTCTTTTGACTTGATTTTCCCACTCTATAAAATATTATTTAATAATAAATTATAGCTTGCTGTTTTTAAATTACGAGGTAGCTCAGCCATAGGAAACATATGAGAATACATTGTGCATTTTCTTGCAGCGATGCATCAAAAGTGCAGTGACGAGCATATAGAGGTTCTCAGGTATTGAGGTCTTTTATGTATGTGCCACTTATAAAGTTGAAAGACTTTTTTTTTGGCTAGCAAAAAAGATTTATCTTGTGCTAATGTCCACATTTTTCTTTTGCATAATATTTGAAGATTCCCACAGAAAACTGAAGAAAGTAAACTCAGCAGATGCAGGATTCAGAATGAATAGCAAATTTATACCGCCTCCCACACATACACAACACTAAAACTAAGCCAGATAGAAATCCAGTTATTTTCTTTCTCTCTCTCTCCCTTTTTTTTAAGAAAGATAACCAGGGGTATATAGTGAATATAGCTAAGTAAAATGGTTTTTAGTACTCAGAGTGAAAGTTTCATAGATACAGTGTGCTGAATCATCTTTTTTTTTTTTCTTCATGAGTGAATAAAAACAAGATTTGGGTTCTCAAGGGTATTCAGCATCTGAGTTTCTATGCTGCTAAAATTTTTAAAAATGTAGTTGACATTCCTATCATTTCAAAGACAATGAAGGGATGGGATGAAGGAGGAATGCACTGATAAAAAGTATAAAATTTATTTTCTTGTGAAGCCATTCATAAATTAGGAGTAGTAGCTGGAGTGTAGATGCTGTAGAAGCAAAAATAAATCTATACTAAATGGCTTTTAACATTTCAAAGATAAAAAAACCTGTAAAGTTATAATCAGTTACTATAAACACCTTCTCCCTAGTAGTGTGTTTTGCCAAGAGTTCTCCCTGAAGTTATTTGGCATATTGCTCAGAGGAGCCTCAATAGAAAGTACATAATGAGTTTTTTCAGTTCATTATTCTCTACTGAGAGATGCTTTACCAAATGTAGAAATTTAAAATGATACATCCTTCCAAAGAAATTATTCCGGTTCCTAATATAAATATTACTAGTAAATCCTCTCCCAGTACGAGAAGATACTGACTTTTAGAAAGCAAGTCTATGTTTTATAATGGGCCACAAAAATCAACTACATTGTATATTGATAAAATTAAACTAAATTTAAAAAAAAAAAAAAAAAAAACTCTACAGGCCAGAAGAAAATGGGATGATATATTTTAAATACTAGAATTTAAAAAATTAAAAAGCAAGTCTATTTTCAAAATAACCAGTAAAAAAAAATATATAATTCAGTTTCCGTAAAGATATGGCAATTAAGGTGACTGGAGTAGAGTGATGAGAATCTTAAAGGAGAAGGCTGCCCTCAGATATCATGGAGTTAAACTCCCTCCCAAATTCGGAATCCTTGTTATGTCCCAGATGGATGATAATTCAACTTCCCCTTAAATAATTGGAATTATGAAGAGTTCATGCTTTTGCAAAACAGTCCTTTCTACTAGCATATTGCTCTCCATTTGTCACTGCAGAAGATGACAGGCTATGTCTAACCTTGAGGGCTTGGGGCACAGCTCAGCAGGGGGCTGAGGTTATAAAACTCCTGAGTGGCTTAGGAATAGTCAGGGCTAAACTTATGTGTGACAAGGACATGATATGGCTCAGCAGGGTTAGACTAAGGAAAGACAGATATGCCCTGGAAAAAAAGAAGTGGGACACTAATTAAGGAGTATGTACTGGATAGGTCAGCCAATATATTTTAGCATCTTCCTTTGGAGATGTTTCAAAAATGTTTTTTTTTTTCTGTGTGGACATATCAGGAATACATTAGTAGACCCACTTGGGAGCTCCAGCAACTGTAATAAAGACAGATGTCATTGGCTGTTCTTTGTCCAAGTGTTGCAATAAATACCTAGATTAGGAAGGCAGAGGATTTGACAACTGCGGGTTCCACCAAGTATGTTTTACTCTCTTTCTTGAGTGCAGTTCTTACTCCTGAGATTTGTTAGCACACTGTGGTGCTGAGATAATATGTCCCTTTTGAGGCTTTGCCTTTTCTGCTAGGCTTTAAAGCAGAGACTTGCAGCAGGTTTATTTGCATAGACAGATAACAAATGTATCCTTTTTTGTCTTTTTTTACCGTTATTTCTTCTTGAATTTTTTTTCTTCAATTAAGTCACACATATGTACACTAATTCTTTTGGGAGGGCAGGAATGATTATGCTTGCACACAGCATCTTCCTCCCATGAGAATTATCTATCTCTTGTATCACTACAAGGGGCTTAAGAACTAGGGTAAAATGAGAAGAGTCTTCCTAAGTGCTTCTGCTTCTAGAACCCTATTTTGTGGGATGCCAAATAACAGGGAAAAAATTTTCCTCCAGCCCACCCCAAGCAGGCCATGCACTCTCAATGCTGTCTACCAGCACTCAACTCTACAATACGTTGGGCCCCATAGCAATCTTTAATCTTAATTGTGATTTATGATGCCAAGTTTAAGAGTGATGGGAGAACAAGAATGCTGTTAGATTTAAATGGAACATTTAAATTCAGAAATTATTGAGGGTTTCATAGAACTACCAATGAAATGTTAATTTCTTTTATCTTTAATGCAAAGGAAAGGAAAAAGTGTATATTTTATCTCCTAATCAGAAAATTAATCTGCTTTTTAATATTAAGAATTGCCACAGCTTTCGTGAAGTGTAGGCTTTTCTCTCCTCTTTCCTTCCCTCCAGTACTGTACCTTATACTAGGCCTTCCCTATCAACATGTGTTTTTCACTGCATTAAAAGCATTACAGGCTATATTTCACATATAATAGGAAGTAGCTATACTTATCAAAAATCTTGTCAACTGTGCAGTTAGACAACTGTCAGTCCACATTTAGTACTGTTCTGTGAAACATCTTAGGGGGTGTCAATATTAGGCGTTTCATACTTGTAATAAAAGGCTTATAAAGTTTACATTGAGCCATTTAGTTTGATTTCTAAGTTTGCATTTCATTTTTCAGATCACAATTTCTTCAAGTCCCTGTAATTATGGAATGACTGATCATACATTCAGGGAAAATATATTTCCAGTTGCTAGGTGTGTTCTGGGAATTGTGATCAAAAAGGACACCAAATTTATATTGCTTTTTAGTTTATAGCATAATTTTAATTTCTTGTCTATTGTGATTTAATAGATGCTTCAAGCAGCATAATCAGCTCAACTAACTTGTTGCAACTGACTGTCTTTAAATAAATGCATATTTCAGTGTTCATAGTGAAAATTTCCCTTACTATGCTCATGAGAAAAGACTATGTCAAACTTCACGTTGGTGTCCTCACTGTCTATCAGAGTAATGGGCACAGGACAAGTGGGCAATCAATGTTTGTTGAATAAATAAATCCATTTTGTAGCAACCCTGTGCCTTTGACCATTACATATATTGGATTTGAATGACTATCGCCTGAGCTTATTTGGTTTTTGAAAGTTTCTTTGCTCATCTAATTTATTTTTGGAGTTATATATTTGATCATTTCATATTGAAACAACTCTTGCCAAATTTCTTTATGAAATGTTTTCCTGTCCTACCTACCCTCCTCTGTTATTGTAATAGCTACAAACAATCTATCATTATTGAAATCTGGCTAAAACAATAATCTATACATCATTCACAATGAAATTGTAGAAAGTTTTCTGTCTTGATTTAAAGTAGCTTCCATTCCAATCTGCTGCCACCTATCATTTTTATAATTGCTAATAAAAAGAGTGTTCTGGTTTTTATTTTACTTTGAGCACACGTGTTTATTTACTGTGATATTCAAGAAGAACAAAGGACCACCCATAATAATCTCTGCTTTTATAGCAAATATCCATATCCATCTGCCTTTCATAACCAAATCCTCCTACTTAGTAGCAATTCTTTGTCTTCTAGGTTTGCATTAATACTATTGCTGTATTTGAAAGAATTGAGTCACATTTTCAGTTGGCTTCATTTTACTGTTGGTGATTTGTGCAGAATTTTTTCCTGACATGAGTTATCTTGAATGTTTACTTCTTGCCAAAGAAATACAATCAGCTCTGAACAATGTTTTTCACACTTAAAATGTAGTCCAGGAGTCTACAAATTAATAAAATAGTAGATATCCAGTGACCCAGCAGGCACAGTGCACCAGTCATAATATAGTCAGCAATAGCTCAAAACCTAAGGAATATTGTTTTAAGTAGTCAACTCGCAGTTGTTCCTGGTAATGGGAAGCAAAGTTTAGATGGAATGGCTCATTGAGTTGATAATATGATTATAAAAGACTCATGTTCACCACTAGTTTGAAATGTTTTCCTACCCAATATATTTTTCTAGAGTTGTTTTCAAGTAGAAATTAATTAATATTTTAGTCTTTGTCTTTTCTGGCCTCTAGAGCCCACATTCTTTGGTTCATGTCCCTTTGTCCATCTTCAAAGCCAGCAACAATGGGCTGAGTCCTTCTCATATCATATCACTCTGACCTCCTCTTCAGCCTCCCTCTTTCACTTTTAATAACTCTTTTGTTTACATTGGGACAACCTATATAATCCAAGATAAACTCTCTTTTTTAGGGCCATTCCGATTAGCAAACAACTCCATCTGCAACCTTTATTTCCCTTTGCTAAGTGAGGTCACATATTCATATATTCCAGGAAATAGGACATGGACATCCTTGGTGGTGGGAGGTAAGGCCTCATTCTGCCTACCACAATCATACAATACATATGATATTTTAAACTTATGACTGTGCCTTTTGCTTTTTTTCCCCTAATATATTATCTTTTCAAGTAGTTAGCCTCTAGCATTCATCTAGCTGGAGAAGTGATTAGAAATGTTAAAGAATGTGAAGGAAAGGCTAAAAAAAAATTCAGCTTCTGACATTCAGAAGTGAAATTGTTGAATATAATTTTTAATTTATTTTTGTCTATGCCTTTAGTATATTAATACCTATGTCTAAAAGAACCAGCTCAAAGAGTTCTCTTATATTACAAAGAAGATATTCTTTTTGCCTATTGCAGAAAAGCAATGAGGTTTGTTGCTATAGGGTAGATGCATATAAAATGAGAATAGTTAAAGAAAAGTTTGCCATTCCCCGGATCAAGGCGAGGTTGGAATGAAGAAAGGAAAAGATAGAATGTAAAAATGTGGAGAGAAGGTGGTCTGGAAGTAACAGGAGGATCTATGGGGAGCCATAGTCAGGTGTCATCAGTCAGTGAGCTCTGAAAAAGTTTTGAGGGGACAAGAATTTGGGTTGCACCACTTAAGGAGATTTGAACATTAAGCATTGAATACTTGTATAAATGGCTAGCAAAGTTTTCATTGAGCCATTTAATTCAGTTTCTAAGTTTGCATTTCATTTTTTCAGATCACAAATTCTTCAAGCCCTTGTAATTATGGAATGACTGATGATGCATTCAGGGATAATATATTACCAGTTGCTTGGTATATTCTGGGAATTGTGATCAAAAAGGACACCAAACTTATATTGCTTTTTAGTTTATAGCATAATTTTAATTTCTTGTCTATTGTGATTTAATAGATGCTTCAAGCAGCATAATCAGCTCAACTCACTTCTGCAACTGGCTGTCTTTAAATAAATGCATATTCCAATGTTCTTACTGAAAATATTTGTATATATGTCTGATTACCCCCACTATTCTCATGGAGAAAGACTATGTCAGTCTTCATCTTGGTGTCCCAACTGCCTATCAGGGTGATGGGCACAGAGCAAGTGTGCCGTGGACAGTCAACATGAAGCAGAGGATCCCTAGGGGGAGTTACTCTTGGGAGCCTTTATCTACTGCGGTTCCCGAGAATTGCCATCACTCAGAGTAACAGAGAGTGGAAAAATTGCTCCAGTTCTCAAACATTGAATATTACCAAAAAGTCTTTGTAAATATTCTATACAGGTGATCTGAAAAGATTTATCTCCAACCAGCAACCTCAGCATCACTTGTGAGCTTGTTACTAGTACAAATTTGGGGGTCCTGCCAAGACCTACTGAGCAAGGAACTCTGGAAGTGTGATGAGCACTTTGTGTTTTAACAAGAACTCCAGGTGATTCTGATGCATGATAAACTTTGACAACCACTTATCTGTTATAACTCTTTAATTAGACCAGACGATGTATTTTACACTTGAACATATCTCCTAGACAAGTGAGAGTTATGGTTTTTAGTAATCTAGTATCTTGGGGTTCCTTCTCTTTTTACCTGCTGTTTTCAAAAACTCTGCTTATAGTCAAATCGATAGGAATTTTGAAAAGCAAAGATCATCTCAGATATTTAAATTTTGTCTTCCAAGGTACATTTGAAGGACTCTGGTCAAAAGTCTTAATTAGTCTCTATTTGTTTTTTTACTTAGGTTGATAGGTGCCCATTATTGGAGATTGCAGTATGAATGTGAGTGGTAAAACCTTAAAGTATTTTAAAAATATTACGGCATTATTGGATTATAGTGATTATAGAATTATTAAAGCATTATTGAAGTGTATTTATGGCTACTTGTTTCTACAAGGGCCAGGGCCTTTTTAAAATCTGTCTTCATTGTTTCATTCTATATTCAACACTTTAAATCAAAATTCACTTTCTCATCTCTGTTATTTAATTTCTTATGCTATTCTTGATACATTTTAGAAAAAAAATGGTGATTTGCACATATTTGGAGCTGTGCTGGTTTGTTTCTTCTGCTCTTCTTATTTTTAATTTCTTACTTAAGATGACTTTCTTCATCAATTATTTTAAAAATTTGAATTTATTCTTTTGACATGGATAAATGACTATCAATCCTGGCACAGGAATCTTTTTAAAAAATTGTAGGTATAGATATAGATTATACATATAGATATCTGGTCTTCATATAGATATGTACCTATAGATATCTGTTCTTCCCCTAAGACCAAATTAAATTTGAAAAGGTAGTGGTTGGGAGACAGAATTATTGTAATATAGCAATTCTGAAATGATAACACCATAGCACTAAGGTTCAGAATCACTGACATGGATAGTCCTTCAGATCCAAGTTCTTCAGAACATAGTTTCAGAGCTATTTTACTAGATCCAATTCTTTTATTTTTTGTCCGTGGAAATTTTCTAGATTTGGATTAGACTTCAGCAATGTGGGTGAGATCTAGATTACGTTTAACATAAGGTACATCCATTTATTTTTAATGCAATGCATAACAGCAGCCTACACATTCTCATGGGATAACTGTCAGAAGTCAGGGCAATCTGGTTGCAAGATAGAACAAACGATTTACCACTAGTCTTTAATCTGCTCATTAGCTGGCCCAGATTCCTTTCCTCCCTGACTGTTCTAATAAGCAACCCTCTGAAACAGTGTGTTGATGACAAAAAACTTTTTTATTCTAATTATTAACATTCTATTACATCTCCTACAGAGGATGAAAGTCAATTGAAGACATCTTGGATTTCTATTTATAACATACATTTCAATAAATTCAAGAGAGACACAAAACAGGTGCACAATAAATTTTTGAATACTGAAAAGTACAATAGACTAATTGGACTTAGTAGAAATCTACAGAACATTTCCTTCAACAAATACAGAATATACATTCCTCTCATCACTGCCTGGAACATTGTGCAGCATAGAACACAGGTCACAGGGCCGGCCCGGTGGCGCACTGCTACAGTGCGCCGCTTGGGAGTGCAGCGGCGCTCCCGCCGAGGATTCGGATCCCACATACAGACCAGCCGCTCACTGGCTGAGCGAGGTGCAGGCGCGACACTGAAGGTGCGGGTTGCGATCCTGTTGCCGGTCCCGGTCCGGTATGGGCACGACACTGAAGGTTTCGATCTGTTGCCGGTCACGAAAAAAGACAAAAAAAAAAAAAAAAAAAAAAAAAAGGCCAAAAATAAAGTCTAAACAAATTTTAAAAAATTGAAATCATTTCAATCATTTTT